>NC_134354.1:192626144-192823644 GCF_048569485.1 Anomaloglossus baeobatrachus | reverse complement strand
GCTGGGTGTATGGGCAGCACAGAAAAACAATTATAATTTGGGGGGCCGCATTCTTTGCAGAACAAAGTGACATTTTATTGGTACCATTTTTTTTTTACACACCTTTGGATCAATGTTTTTGAACATTTGTCACTTGTTTATTATAACAAGCGTGCACATTCTTTGTTTAAATAGAAAAAAAAAACATTTTTGATAGTAAAAAAAAAATCATTTCTTATTTTGATTTTTTTTTTACATTTTATCCCTTTCTTGTAACTAATAGTTTTACAACTAGCACCATATAGTAATTTTGGCTAACATTTTTTAGTAATGTTCCCCATCCTGTAGTAATGTGCCCACCCTTGTCACCATCCTATAGTAATGTCTAATCCTATACTAATGTGCCCATCCCATAGTATTGTGCCCATCCTTGTCCCCATTCTCTAGTAATGTTCATGTGATGCCCTGGCCTATCAGGTCGTCACAGGTTATTGTGCAATCTGCCCTTCTGTGCAATATCCACCTCCTCCTTGGTTACGGGTCCCTAAGCAATGGTGTTGCCAAAACCAGCTAATCAAAATCCTAGGAACACTCTGCACCACACCCCCTAGACACACCAGTGGACAGCCTGAATGGAATAGGGTTGCCCACTTGGGGGGTTGGTTAAGGGGAGGTCAGGAGTGTCAGGAGTAGGCCAGTGTAGTGTTGGAAGTGAAGGAGAGAGGAGGTCAGGAGCTGGGCTCCTTGGAGGTACTAGGTAGCAGACGTTGGTCTGGGCCTGGTAGGAGCTGGACCCCCGGTCGCAGGGGATATCGTGACAAGGAATACGGCATTGTTGTGGAGGACAGCCAGCGGCCTTGTACCATCACTGGGACCAGCGCACGACGGGGTACATGGACCCTAGGTCAGGGAGTAGCTTCAGGCAACCTGACAATTCACCCGACGAGAACGGAGCCTTCAAGATCCGCTCTCTACCCGCTCCAAAATCAGCGTACTAGCGCAACGAGGGGGATAGGACTTTCCACACATACGGTCCAGGAAATCCCAAGCGTGAACCCTGAGAGCAAGCTCCCTCAGTTAGCCACACTGGGGAGCGGGACGTGACTAGTTTCAATTTACAGGGGCCAACTAAGAAGAGAACAAGGTGCCAAGGGAAAGGTCACAGATCAACAGTCAATACCGGTAGAAACGGGACCCAAACGTGCTCCCCCTCAGTGGCAGCATTGTCCAGAACTTTAGTTTACTAAGTTGTCGGTGTCAGCATTATTGGACTGAGTGAGTACGCAAGTGACCCTTACCTTCCCAACGGCATCTCCCTGTCACCATCACCGAGTCCTGGGGCATCCCCCCTATCCGTGGAGGGGTTAAACACCTGGCTGCCCACTCCATCGCCACCGGGTACTCCCCAGCTGCAGCAGTGGTACTCCACCTTACCACACACCATGGTACTGTAAATACACCATCCTCTGTAAATATTCCCCTTAATTCGAGTGGCCACATGACCCCCGGGTCCGGCCGCCCCCTCGAGCCACCGCAGATCCGGTAATAAATGTAATGTAAGTAATGTGCCCATCCTATAGTAATGTTCCCAGCCTTGTTCCCATCCTATTATAATGTCCCCAGCCTTGTCCCCATCCTATAGTAATGCCCCCAGCCTTGTCCCCATCCTAAAGTAATGTGCCCATCCTATAGTAATGTCCCCATCCTATAGTAATGTCCCCAGCCTTATCCCGATCCTATAATAATGTCCCCATCCTATAGTAATGTCCCCAGCCTTGTCCCTATCCTAAAGTAATGTGCCCATCCTATAGTAATGTGTCCCATCATTGTCACTTTTTACTAATCTGCCCATGCAGGTCCTCTTCTTGTAGTAATGTGCATTTTCCTGGTCCTCTTCTTGTAGTTATATCCCATCCTGGACCCCTATTGTGCTGTTCTTCACATACACAAAAAAACACCATTATTTTCACCTGTCCCCCATTCCCTTGACTGCCTCTTCTATGCTTCTTGTGGTCCGCAATCCCATACCCCCCATTAACTATCGCAGCCGATGCAGGGGCCGCTGCCACCGTCAGTGCTTTATGTCAGGTGAACGTTTTGTCAGCACTGCGCATACAGAGTCAAGCGGCACATAAAGTGTATATATATATATATATATATATATATATATATATATATATCTATAATATGAACATGTAGCCTGTGTTGCCATCTAGGGATCACAAAAATCACATGAAAATAATATATATGGGAATATTAAAACATTTTATAAACATACAGTAAATATACATAAAAAAGTAAAAATCTTTAGAGCCCACATTTTTTTTTAACAAATTCTAGCAGAAATATAAATATTACAGAAGGGGGTAAAAAATATGGTTAGAGGAAAATAAAGGTTAAAAAAGAAATAAAATAGAAGAAATGTGCACAATCTAATTAAATGTTGAAATCAATAACTCCAAATAAGATTAAATGCCCTTTATTAGTGGTGGGCAGATCTGGACTGTAAATATACGGTTTCTGCATATTAGCTAGTACCCGTGCACTGATCTCGGGCCCAGAGTTTTCAGGGAACTCTGGGTAATTACCCGATCTAGGCAATTAAAAAAATTAAAAGAAAAATAGGGATAGAGCTGGTGCGTTATACTTGCCAGTATCCCATGCGGCTGTAACTCTACTTCCAGGGCCGCTCATTTCCTCAGTTTAATGAGGCCACCTGAGGTCAATATACCTGTGGTCAAAGCTTCACCCTGCTGCTCTCTGCTTTATCTCTGCTGGGTACCACAATATGGGGGGACTCTATGCCAATTTTTTAATTTATTTTTACACCACAATAGGAGACACACAGCATGTGCGATTGCAAGCAGTGAGGCATGCGGTCACATAAAGTAGGTGCGTGGTCTGACTGCAACCATTCATAGACGCCAAGACCGCCGGTGGGCGAGGGAAGCAGTGCACATGCATGAGGGTAATGAGCGGCCCTGGAAGTAATGTTACAGTCACGAAGGTGACAGGAAAGTATATTGAACCTCCTTAATGGTCTTACCAGCCATAAATATGCCTCCACACATAGTGAATATGGTATTCCAACAATTAATCCCCACCTATACATTTCAGCCATTATCTACAGTGTAGGACAAGATGACTCCAAAGTGCCTTTAGGAATTTATGATGTTCCACTAACACAGTATTAAATGCTCACATTATGATGCTCCTAATATGACCCTTTCCTAAAGTATGATATCCCTATAGTCCCCCCCCACCAACATACAAAGTATCATGGTCACCACAAAAGTATGATGGCCTAAAAGAATATTGAACCCACTCAGAATGAGATCCCCCGCAGCTCCTTACTTAATATGAGGGCTCCTCCTTTCTCAGTGTAGTAATCCCCAAAGCCACTTACAAAGTTTTAGGGTCCCGAAAGCCCCTCAAACAGTTTGAGATTCCCACAGTTGTGTCCGGCACTCGGACTCGACCCAGAATGCCACGCCATTTTAAAGTTATTGTGGTTTTTCTCCACCACGCCGCTCACAGACACAGTCTGTTCCTCTACTTCAGGGACTCTCCTCACTCCAACTGACTTCCTAACCGTTATTTTTCAAACTAAGCCCCTCCCCTTCACTAACTCACTCTAGCCCGGGAATACCAGGGAAGCAGCTTACACATTGTGGCCACCTAGTGGCCATTATACACATTACACCATTACAAACTTTAGACATTACATTTCTTACACAGTGGATTTGCAGGTCTGGGGTGGCCTAGCTTTACACTCCCTTACATATGTAGCTCAAAATGATATAAATAGAAATGTTAGCTCGATGTGCAGAAAGCAACCCCTTACACTGGTCTATCAAAGGAAAAATAAAGTTCTGAGTCTCAGAAAATAAGAACATCAATGAACCTTTTTTTTCGAATCCCTGAATTATTTTCACTACTTAAATAAAAATAAACTGTGTAGTATATTTGTCCAAATAAAGAAAGTACTGCTGATATCCTCTATCAAATAATGATGAAACCTCTGGGTCAGGCTGCTAGCAGCACATCCAATAGATAGGAAAGGACAAGTAGAAATCAGGGAACTCACAACTACCTTTCCCATCATTTGCTCATGCAGGAACATAATGACGTGCACAAACAATGGTCTATGGCCATCTCACTTGTTTAGTAACAGTGTTGATGTACTGACCTGGAATATTATATTGCCGGGTCATTTTTATCGCACAATGGATGCCATACACACAAAAGTAAAAAAAAAAATATTGCACAATTCCATTTTTTTCACCATTTCATTTGGAGTTTTGCGATGGCTCTTAAAAGAAGTGCCGGAACAAAATGAAAGTGCAAAAATTAAAAATTGTGCGGTCCTTAAAGGGAATCTGTCAGCAGGCTTTTGATAAGTAAGTTGAGGGCAGCATGATGATGATGTAAAGGTTAAAAAACAAAAAGCAAGGATGCCTCTCTTATCGGTGTGTGAGCTATTGTTTACGTAAACTAATGGCTTTATTACCGTGTGATTAACATTATAGGACTAGCTGGTACCTGAAAAGCAATCTTACACGCCCCCTGCTATGATTGACACCTCACAGTCAATGTGCAATCTCTACTGAGAGCCTGGTGTGGGCGGGGACAGCTCCCTGGGCTCAGCTATATGCTTAAAACTCAATTCTTTGATTATTTTAAAACAGCTGCACCCAGTAATCTCTGTGATACACTTTTGAATTCAGAATATCCTTGACTACATTATGTTGCTGTCAGATGAGCTAGCAAAAATCTGCTGACAGATTCCCTTTAGAGATTACACACCTCCAATTGGATGGTTAGGTCAGTTAAGTCAGTTTTTCCAATTTTTTTTGATAAAGAAAGCCCAATGTGCTAAATGAAACTATTAGTTCTGTGCCACTGCACAATTAGGACGTGCACATATAACTACATTTTAATTATATAGGGAAGAAAGTTCAAGAATTTAATGGCACATCCATAATCCTATGAAAATTAGAAATATTTAATTTGAAGTGCATAAAATACAAGAATCTGTACACAATCATATAACCTAATGCGTTTCTAGGGCTGAAGCACCATTAGTCATAGCTCAATAAAGTCTCCTTGTGTACATTTTAATTACTTTCCATTTAGAAATTTTTAAAGGGAATCTGCCACCAGGATATTCCTGCATCATGATGTAGGGGCAGAGACCCTGATTCTAGAAATGTGTCCCTTAGTGAACTATAAAAACTGTTTTATCTGTGGCAGATCTACCAGTTCTCTGAATGCTAACCCTGTCCACACCATTTATTGGCAGCCTTTTCTGTACACTGTACATAGGCAGAAAGCTGTCAATCTGTGTTGTGGGCATAGTGGGTTTACATGCAGCAGGTTTGCAAGTCTTAAGTTTGCTTTACATGTGTCGATATGTCGTGTGATCGCATTTGTGACCGTACCCGCCCCCGTCATTTGTGCAGCATGGGCAATTTGTTGCCCGTGTCGTACAAAGTCGTAAACCCCCGTCACATGTACTTACCTTACAAACAACCTTGCTGTGGGCGGCGAACATCCTCTTCCTGAAGGGGGACAGACGTTCAGCGTCACAGCGACGTCACACAGCGGCCGGCCAATAGAAGCGGAGGGGCAGAGTTAAGCGGGACGTAACATCCCGCCCACCTCCTTCCTTCCTCATTTCCGGCGGGATACAGGTAAGCTGCAGTTCATCGTTCCCGGGGTGTCACACAGAGCGACGTGTGCTGCCTCGGTAACGATGAACAACCGGAGCACAGAAGGTGTTCGATTTTTGGAAAATGAGCGACGTGTCAACGAGCAACGATAAGGTAAGTATTTTTGCTTGTTTATAGTCGCACATAGCTGTCACACACTATGATATGTCAAACGATGCCGGGATGTGCATCACTAACGACGTGACCCCGACGGCATATCGTTAGATATATCGTAGCGTGTAAAGCAGCCTTAAGACTGAGGTCACACGGGGTTATGTACGAGTCCTCGCATGACACTTGGCTCATGCTCGCAGCACAGTGGGAGCCAAGTGTCATGCGAGGGTCATATGACTGTGGTCCGATCGTGCGATCAAACCACAGCTGCAGAGGGGGGGCGATACTGCAGAGTGGAGGGTTGGCGCTTTTGGAAGAGAGAGAGGTTTTATCTCCCTCTCTCCTTCGTAGCCGGCTATTGCCATTCTCGCCTTGCACTCGCGGTACACCGGTGTAACGCGAGTGCAGTGCGATTTTTCTCTCGCCCCATAGACTTGAATGGGTGCAAGTAAAACAGGATCGCATTCCCCCTGCAGCATGCTGCAACTGTTTTCTCGGTCCGATTAGGGCTGAGAAAATAATCGCTCATGGGAGCTGCCCCATAGAGTAACATTGGTCCGAGTGGAATGCAATTTTTTTATTGCATTCCACTCGCACCGTTTTTCTCGCCATGTGTCTTAGGCCTTCTAGTAATAATCTCCTTCTGATAAAACAATAACTTTATAAAACATATACTAAAAAAAACAGTAAGAGACAGTAACATCCATGGAATCAATCTGCATTGTGATGCTCTAAGAATTGGCTGTAACAGAAAAACTTTAAACTTTTTCTTTCTTTGTACTCATTTGTCAATTTAATCCATTTCTTTTTTTTTTGGTAAGTTTTAGGTTTAGTGATTTAAAAACTCAAAAATAATTTAAAAAAAATGTATTTAATAATCCTCTGAAAATGTTGCTTACCTCTCCTGCCCAGCAGTGTCCCACAGCTGTAGTGCATATTGTTTGTTCTCCACAATGAGACTTTTAATGCGATAATCTATTCCTGCAGTATAAGACATAAGAAATATTACACACTTTGTCATCCTTTATATACGTGCAATGTTTCCTCTCTGCTGCACAATTCACTGTATAGTCATCACTGGTCTATGCGATATCAGTTTGATGGAAAACTATAGGTGTATTTTTCATTGTCTCGCTTGTGAGTGTTAGCATAACCTCACACATCTGCATCACAGATTCCTAGGTCTCACTACATGTAGTAAAAGCCCTAAAAAGAACAATAGTGTCATTTCCGTTAGATCAATGAGGAAGCTGGGCTTTTCTTTTTATGTAGTACACTGTGTTCTCTAAACTTTCTCCGGATACTTCACTGGACATTGACATGTGTTGTGGGTGTGTGAATGATCATATATTAGAACACCAGATTTTCCTGTTGGTGACATACTTTCAAAGGATAATCTCTAAGGGGCCTTTAACCCTTCCCATCGAGGCTAATTTTCATTTTTGCAATTTCATTATTTTCCTCCCTTTCTTCCAAGAACTATAACTTTTTTTTATTTTTACATCCACGTAACCATATGAGCTTTTTTTTTTGGTCAGGATAAGTTGGAGTTTTGAATTACTCCATTCATTTTAGCATACAATGTACTGACAAATAGTAAAAACAAAAATATGAATACAGAGAAATGTTGAAAAAAAAAATTGCAATAGTTTTTTATATTGATTTTACAGTGTTTATTGTGCGGGAAAAATGAGCTGGCTACATGATGATCCTGGTCACTATAATGAATGTGATATCAGGCTTGTCCAGTTTTTTCTTCATATATATGGTTTTGTTTTATTTTTAAATTGGAAAGTTGTAAAACAAAAAAATGTAAAAATCATTGAAAGTGTCATTTTTTTAAGAACCATTAGTATTATTTTTCCATTTATGTATATGTGTTAAGGCTTAGACTGGCTTTGCACACTACGACATCGCAGGTGCGATGTCGGTGGGGTCAAATTGAAAGTGACGCACATCCGGCATCGCATGCGACATCGTAGTGTGTAAAGCCTAGATGATACGATTAACGAGCGCAAAATCGTCGTAATCGTATCATCGGTGCAGCGTCGGCGTAATCCATAATTACGCTGACGCGACGGTCCGATGTTGTTCCTCGCTCCTGCGGCAGCACACATCGCTGTGTGTGAAGCCGCAGGAGCGAGGAACATCTCCTACCGGCGTCACCACGGCTTCCGTAGGATACGCGGAAGGAAGGAGGTGGGCGGGATGTTTACATCCTGCCCATCTCCGCCCCTCCGCCGCTATTGGCCGCCTGCCGTGTGACGTCGCTATGACGCCGCACGAACCCCCCCTTAGGAAGGAGGCGGGTCGCCGGCCAGAGCGACGGTCGCAGGGCAGGTAAGTGCGTGTGAAGCTGGCGTAGCGATAATGTTCGCTACGCCAGCTATCACACAATATCGTACCTGCGACGGGGGCAGGGACTATCGCGTGCGACATCGCAGCATCGGCTTGCGATGTCGCAATGTGCAAAGCCGCCCTTGCTCTTTGTGAACCAAGCTGAATTTTTTTATTTGGAGGTTAAATATAACATTTTGATTGTTATTTTTTTTTTTTTTGCTTTTACCTATGTGTGTCAATTTTTTCTTTCCTTTTACAGCATTAACAGTTCGCTTAATACAGTTTGATAGCTATGTATTATTATTATTATTATTGCTTATAGTAGAAGAAAAGGGGATGATTTTTATTTACATTATTTTTACCTTATTTTTGTAGTCCCTTGAAGGACTTGAAACTGCAATCGTTTGAGCACATATTTTATATGCTGCAGAACTGCATTGCTGCCCATAGAGAAAATTATTATTATTATTATATTATTATTTCTTATTATTATAGTGCCATTTATTCCATGACGCTTTACAAGTGAAAAGGGTATACATAAAATCAAGTACAATAATCATGAACAATATAAGGCACAGACTGGTACAGGAGGAGAGAGGGCCCTGTCTGCAAGTGTGGCGCCCCAGGACCTGGTCGCCACAACAGCATTGCCCTCCCCAAAGGGTTAATGCTGAGCCTGGAGGTAATTGGGAGATCTATTGGCCAGTAAGTTAACACCCAACACAGTTCTCCCTCCGGCCAGCAGAGGGAGCTCTGAACCTGGAATTTCAGGGAGGATTCCTTAAGTCTGGCTGGAGGGAGGAAGTAGTGGTTAGTCTGGAGTGAGGAGTGAAAGAGGACAGACGGAGAGTAGTGCTGCCTTGTAGAACTGGGGCCTAGAGCTGGAAGAGCTTGGCCCAGTGAAGCAAGAAGTGCAGAGAGGCACAGAGGAGACTCGGACATCGGAGTCTGTGGTTGCCAGGGTATAAAATCCGTCCCTGGTAGCCGAATCCGGAGGGCAGGAGAGCTGCAAGCCCCTGGCCCAGAAGCAACCTGAAGGAACAGCTGCAATCCAAGGGCCCGGTATGGACTCCAGCAGAGAAGCACCAGAGAGGGCCTGCGCAGTCTACCCCACAGAAAAAGGGGCGAACCACCGGTCCCAGCAGCAAGAGGGCAATTGCTAACCCAAAGTGCAGTGTCCTAAAACAGCAAAGAAAGATTAGGGAGTAGGCCTCATACTCAACTGGCCAAAGATCACCCCAGGCACTTCCAGGCTGGCCGGATCATCTGTACCATCTGTGACGGTCTCCCTGGACTAAACTTCTGCCGAGTAAAAGAGGAGAAGGTAAAGAAGAGACTACTGTTTGTGCCTGTTTCTTTCATTGCTTGTCGGCCCTGCACCGTGTTAGTCACACAACCCCATAGACTTTCCCAAGCACCAACCGTGTCCCGGGGCACCGCTCCACCTGTGGGGAGCAGTACCACCATTGCTGCCACTTCATCACCCCGGAGGCCTTACACAGCAGCGGCGGCTTATTAGCCGCATACCACAGGTGGCGTCACGAACACAAACTTAAAGTCATCAGCCACATTTATCCACTGACCCCCACCAGGGCCACGGAGCAGGGCCCCGCCACCACTGACTACCACCGGACTAGTCCGGCCTGGCACCGGGTGTCCCATAGCCCTGAGGTGGGCGAGTCAACTTTTGGCGTCACGAACAGGATTTCGTGCCCGGTCCCACCGGGTACTGTGCGCCTGCAGCAATTGTGCTTAAAAGACTGTGTACTGGTTGTAAACTGCCGCCGCCATTAGCCTCGCCGAGCGCAGGAAGAAGGGGGGCGTGCCTGACAAAGAGCGCGAAGGGAGCGCGCCATCAGAGCAGAGCGCTGTTAACCCCGCGCGACCCAGAAGGAAATTTGAAAAGTGAACGGAGCCTGGTAAGGTTCACTAAGGGGGAGGAAGATGTCCGACTCAGAGGGAGAGCAGGTGGCTGCCATCGTCCAAGGCGCTGCAGCACCGGCCGAAGCAATCCCAGTCGCCGTCGCCCCAGCCCCCACTGTAGCGCCGGTAATGCCAATCACCATGCCGTACATCCCGGGAGCAGAATGGCTGCCGCAGTACTCCGGGGAGTCCCATACCTTGAGCGACTTCAGAGAAAGCCTGCACAGCTTATTCCGGGTGTATCCGCTGACTGAGAGCCAGAAGGTGGGCATATTAATGGGACAGCTAGCCGGCGCAGCCCAGCGTGAAGTGAAGTCCTGGCCTGATACAGATAAAGGGACAGTAACCCAGATATTGGCCAAGTTAAAGAGTACTTTTGATACCCGCACCGCAGCAGAAATAAAGATGAGATTCTTTGGGTGCAAGCAACGGGCCACAGACAGCATACGGGACTATGCCTTAAACTTGCAGGAGGCCCTGAAAGCAGTTAAACAGGTGGACCCAGAGAGTGTACGAGAAGGAGACAAACTCCTGACTGAGCAGTTCATAGAGGGGCTCCTGTCAGATGCCCACAGGACCCAGCTGCGTATCCTGGTCCTGCAGAACCCTGCTCTGGACTTTGCAAAGTTTAAGGACCAGGCCATCCGGGTACTGAGAGAATCTACACCGAATGACCCAGTACCCCTCCGGCCTCTCGCTATCACGTACCGCGGGGTGGTGCCTGCAACACGAGCCGCTGCAGGGGCTGAGGCGCAGTCCCTGGATAAGGATCCCACTGCAGAGCTCAGACAGCAGTTCCAGGAGCTGACCAAGACTGTAGCTGCCCTTGCCAAGACCGTGCAGTCCCTACAATTGACCCCATCGCCTGCAAGAATCGAGTTGGCCTCCAGCCCAGATGACGTCCCATGGATGTGACAGAGGAGGATTCCGCCGACCCGAGGCAGAGACACAGACCGGTATGATTCAACAGGACAACCGATCTGCCGCCGCTGCAGCCAGGCGGGCCACATTGCACGACACTGTCCTTTAAATGGGCCGAGCCTGGGGCCAGGAGCCGACCCCGAGGTGTAAGGAAGCCCGGCTCAACCCCCAGCCGCAGCAAATATGTGGGAGGACGCACGGTCCTTCCTATTGTGCTGGATGGGATCCCTTTGAATGCCCTCCTGGATACGGGGTCCCAGGTAACGACCATCCCCTATAAACTGTACAAAAGATATTGGGCTGATTCAGACATTGACCATGGCCCAGATGATGATTTAACAATTGTGGCCAGTAATGGTCAGCCCTTACCTCAAATTGGGTACAAAGAAGTAACCATTAAAGTGGGGCGGGTGGAATTGCCATGTCAGGGGATGATAATTGTAGATATTGATCGCAAAGAATCTGACCCACTGCTAACCATTGGTACAAATGTGATAGAAAATTGTATTGCCGAAGTGATAATTTTGTTGCAACAGGCGTCTGAAACTGCCAGCTCTGGGCAGCAGCGTGCCCTACAGAGGGAGATCAGAGCCCTGATGAGGAGGCAGCAGGTAGAGCTGGCCGGAGGAGAAATTGGCAGTGTGAGGGTAAGTGACCCCCTCCCCATTGCAATACCCCCAAGAAGTGAAATGTGGATATGGTGTCGGGCAGCAATAGGCCTCAAGGGTCAGGATTACCATGCCTTGGTAGAACCGGTGTATTCAGACAGTAGGCCTGGAGTCCTGGTAGCCAGAGGGGTAGCAGACGTCCGTAAGGGGAGAGTGCCCGTCCGTGTCTTGAATTGTGGGGAGGAGGAGGCCAAATTGCCCCGGTACGCCACTGTAGCAAAACTGTACACTGTCAGCAACAATACCATCAAAGCAGTGGAACCCTTGATCCCGTCCGACCAGGCGGAAGACAATGGCTCCAAGGGGCAGCTGGAAGACTGGTGCCAAAAATTACATGTAGGCACCGACTCCACCCCCTCGCACCAAAAGCATGGGGTTTACCGGGTGGTACAGGAGTACGAGCGGCTCTTCAGCAAACACCCCCTAGATTTTGGGCAGGTGAAAGGGGTTAAACATCAAATCCCCACGGGTGATCATCATCCCATTAAAGAGAGATACCGCCCTGTACCCCCCGCACAGTATCAGCATGCCAAGGAAATGTTACGGGAAATGAAGGAGGCTGGGGTTATCAGAGATAGTTGTAGCCCCTGGGCAGCTCCACTAGTGCTCGTAAAGAAAAAAGATGGTACAATGAGAATGTGTGTAGATTACAGGCAAATTAACCGCATTACACATAAAGATGCTTATCCACTGCCCAGAATAGAGGAGTCACTAACAGCCTTAAAGTCAGCTAACTATTTCTCCACCTTGGATCTCACCAGTGGGTATTAGCAGGTTCCCGTGGCAGAGGCGGACAAGGAGAAGACTGCATTCACGACACCAATGGGCCTCTGTGAGTTCAATTGTATGCCATTCGGGCTCTGCAACGCCCCAGGGACATTCCAAAGGTTGATGGAGTGCTGCTTGGGCCACCACAACTTTGAAACCGTGCTGTTGTACCTGGATGACGTCATAGTCTACTCCAAGACTTATGAAGACCACCTGAGGCACTTAGCAGAAGTGTTTGAGTCCTTGTCGAAATATGGCCTGAAGATAAAGCCGTCCAAATGTCACCTCTTGAAGCCAAAGGTACAGTACCTGGGTCATGTGGTCAGCGCAGAAGGTGTGGCACCTGATCCGGAGAAAGTCACTGTAATCAAGGACTGGCCAAGACCCACCACAGTGAAGGAGGTGCGGCAGTTCCTTGGACTGGTGGGCTACTACCGAAGGTTCATTGATGGTTTCACCAAGATAGCAGCGCCCCTTCAAGATCTCCTGGTGGGCCAGCCAAAGCAGGCTAAGAAGCAGAGCCCTCCATTTGAATGGAGCAGCCAACTAGAAACATCCTTTGTCCGGCTGAAAGGGGCTCTCACGGGAGAAGAAATTCTGGCCTACCCTGACTACAGCCAACCGTTTGTACTGTATACAGACGCCAGCAACGTGGGACTGGGAGCAGTTCTGTCCCAGGTACAGGGAGGCAGAGAGAGGGTGATAGCGTACGCCAGTAGGAAGCTTCGGCCCACAGAAAGGAATCCAGAAAACTACAGTTCCTTCAAGCTGGAGTTCCTCGCTATTGTTTGGGCAGTGACTGAACGCTTCAAGCACTATCTGGCATCGGCCAAGTTCACCATCTTCACGGACAACAATCCGTTGACACACCTGGCAACAGCCAAGTTAGGTGCGTTGGAACAGCGATGGATGGCCCGGCTGTCTAACTTTGACTTTACCATCAAGTATCGGGCTGTCAAGAAGAATAACAATGCTGATGCGCTGTCCAGAATGCCTCACTTACCCGAGTCTGGAGAAGACCTGGATGAACTCGAAGAGATAGAGTTACCGGCTTTCCATCACCAAGGTGTTTCCCAGTGTGAGCATGCTGTAGGAGTGAAGCGCTCGAGCCAGCACGAGGTCTCGGTCAACCCATTACTCCACCATAATTGGGAAGAGACACAGAACGGTGACCCGGCCGTGCGATTGGTCAAAGAGAAGCTAGCACAAGCTGAGACCCATCTTGGCCCAGATGCTCCAGAAGAAGCCCAGCAGCTGTGGAAGGAGAGGGGACGACTGTTCACATACCAAGGCAAGCTCTGCAAGAGATATGTCAACTGGCGAACGAATGAACTCGTCTGGCAGATAGTGGTCCCACAGAGGGATGCTCCAATGGTCCTAGCAGCTTATCATGATAACGCAGGACACTTCGGGTGGAAGAAGTTGGAGACCCTACTCCGCGAACGGTTCTACTGGGTGCACATGAGAAAGATGATCGAGAAGTGGTGCCGAGACTGTGATCCATGTAACCTGAGGCGGAAAGATGATGCCAGCCAAAGGTCTCCCCTACAGCCAATTGTCACGAAGCAGCCCCTGGAGTTGGTGTCCCTGGACCACGTGAAGTTAACACAAAGCCGGTCAGGCTATGTGTACGCCCTCACCATTGTGGACCATTACTCCCGTTTCCTGGTAGTAGTGCCCGTGAAGGACCAGACAGCCAGAACAGCAGCGAGAGCATTTCAAGCCTACTTTTGTCGACCTCACGGTTACCCTGAAAGGGTACTGACTGATCAGGGTCCTGCATTCGAGGCAGAAGTGTTCCAAGAGTTCTGTAACCTGTACGGTTGTAAGAAAATCAGAACCACACCGTACCACCCCCAAACCAATGGATTGTGCGAGAAGATGAACCATGTGGTTATTGACATGCTCAAGACTCTACCTTTGGAAGAAAGAAACCAATGGCCAGAAAAGTTACCAGATCTGGTAGACTTGTACAACCATATCCCGGTAAATTCGACCAACTGCAGCCCTGCTTACCTGATGCGAGCCAGACCTGGCAAGTTACCTGTAGACTTTGAGATGGGGACTGTGTCACCTGAGGCGGTTCAGGAAATGGAAGATTGGGATACAGAGCGGCAGCAGCGGTACCGTAAGGTCCAGGAATGCGTAGAGAGGGCCCTGTCTCAAGCAAGAACGAGACAAGAGCAGCATTACAATCAAACAGCCCCAGCAACTCCCTTAGCACCTGGAGAACAAGTCCTCAAGAAGAAGCGGAGGATGCATAAATTGGATGATCAGTGGGAAAACGAGCCCTACACCATTATCCCCTCCAACTTTGACAACAGTAAGGTATGCCTCATAAGCAAGGATGAAGGCAAGACCTATCAAGCAGTCTCTCGAGACCGCCTGAAAGCATGCCCTGAACGGTGAAGAATCCAAAGAGAAATGGAAGAAGTACAAGGAAGTCCCCAAAGTCAAGAGAAAGAGGGGGAGATGATCCAAACAATCCTTGGAAAATTCCCCAAAACGTGGACCCGAATAAACAATGCCATAGTGGTACCAGTTTTGACGTTTCCGCAGTTGGTCGAGCCAGAAACAGAAGAGGTTCCGGATCCACCTAAAGAACCGTCCGCTCCAACACGAGATGACACGCCAGCAGTGGAACAGGAGGATCAACCCCCTGTCAGTGGTGAACCTGTCATACCCTTGGCGACTCTTAGACCACATAGGCAATCATCACGCTTACCTATCGGGGTTAGGCCTACCTGTAGTGCTGAGGTAGAAGACACACCAAGTAGTCAGGGGCAAACACCAGAGCTACGCAGGTCTCAACGCAGCACTCGGGGACAACCCCCTCCAAGGTATAGAGAGTCAACTGTATAAGGGAAAAAGAAGGAGTACTTATTAGAATGTAAATAGTTATGCGAAATGTCTGTAATGTTGTGTACAAAATGTTTTTCTTTTTCTTTGATTGCGAAAATGGACAATTGGGCCACTGGACTATGGGTGGCCAACACCTAAATTGTTCATAGTTAGCACCAGTGTGCTCAACACCCCTGAAGAAAAACCCGTCTGGCGTGCATAGAGTGGGGTCATCAATGCTCTGACGCACGCCCAGAGCCTACGTTGGGGGTTTGATCGCGGCGGGTCCCCCATGGAGCAGTGTAATGGACACCCGGCAGGGAGCCACACTGGACTCTTATAGTAATGTTTAAGTTTGTAACGTTCAAGTAATGCGCCTCCCATAATGGGATGAAATGTTCTAACATGTCATGTTTGTTTCTACAGTCCGGGAGTACTGAATTTAACTAAGGGGGAGTGTGGCGCCCCAGGACCTGGTCGCCACAACAGCATTGCCCTCCCCAAAGGGTTAATGCTGAGCCTGGAGGTAATTGGGAGATCTATTGGCCAGTAAGTTAACACCCAACACAGTTCTCCCTCCGGCCAGCAGAGGGAGCTCTGAACCTGGAATTTCAGGGAGGATTCCTTAAGTCTGGCTGGAGAGAGGAAGTAGTGGTTAGTCTGGAGTGAGGAGTGAAAGAGGACAGACGGAGAGTAGTGCTGCCTTGTAAAACTGGGGCCTAGAGCTGGAAGAGCTTGGCCCAGTGAAGCAAGAAGTGCAGAGAGGCACAGAGGAGACTCGGACATCGGAGTCTGTGGTTGCCAGGGTATAAAATCCGTCCCTGGTAGCCGAATCCGGAGGGCAGGAGAGCTGCAAGCCCCTGGCCCAGAAGCAACCTGAAGGAACAGCTGCAATCCAAGGGCCCGGTGTGGACTCCAGCAGAGAAGCACCAGAGAGGGCCTGCGCAGTCTACCCCACAGAAAAAGGGGCGAACCACCGGTCCCAGCAGCAAAAGGGCAATTGCTAACCCAAAGTGCAGTGTCCTAAAACAGCAAAGAAAGATTAGGGAGTAGGCCTCATACTCAACTGGCCAAAGATCACCCCAGGCACTTCCAGGCCGGCCGGATCATCTGTACCATCTGTGACGGTCTCCCTGGACTAAACTTCTGCCGAGTAAAAGAGGAGAAGGTAAAGAGACTACTGTTTGTGCCTGTTTCTTTCATTGCTTGTCGGCCCTGCACCGTGTTAGTCACACAACCCCATAGACTTTCCCAAGCACCAACCGTGTCCCGGGGCACCGCTCCACCTGTGGGGAGCAGTACCACCATTGCTGCCACTTCATCACCCCGGAGGCCTTACACAGCAGCGGCGGCTTATTAGCCGCATACCACAGGTGGCGTCACGAACACAAACTTAAAGTCATCAGCCACATTTATCCACTGACCCCCACCAGGGCCACGGAGCCGGGCCCCGCCACCACTGACTACCACCGGACTAGTCCGGCCTGGCACCGGGTGTCCCATAGCCCTGGGGTGGGCGAGTCACAAGGACTCACAGTCTATCGGAGAATTATGAAAAAAGATGGCAGTCACAGGGGTCTTCAGCTGGTATTCCCATCTACCCTCCTTCAATTGTATCATAAGGGAAAGGGCTTTAGATTTTTTTTATACTGTATTTTTTTATTGAGTTTTTAAATCACTACATCTAAAACTTACAAAAAGCAATGGACAAATAACTACAAAGAAAAAAACTAAAACGTTTTTCTTAAAATGTTTCTGTTACCAGCCTTTTACTGCCTAATTGTAGAGCAGCACAATACAGAGACAGAAGCCCAGATTCCACTAGTTTGCTCAGATTGACATTAAAGTGGCTAAATTGCAGTGAAAGGAGCATATCATAGAAATTTGTAGTGATAGGAGTCTGAAACCTAGCCGGCATCAGCTTGTAATGGTTCAGACTCCTCTCCAAATATAACACAGAATGTAAAATCGTGCCCTATGTCAGGCAGGGATTAAAGGTCCTTTTCTATAAGTATTCATGTTTATCTATATGAAAACGACTCATGGCGCTTGAGAACTCTCTCTTAAATCTGTTTAGGAATATAGGAAATAATAACATTCAATAGGTTTTCCTGTCTCATATCCAGGACGTTACAATTTCAATGACCTAATTGTTTGCTCCTTGGACCTCATCGGTCATTGGCACATGAGGCCACCAGATGGTCAGCAGTATCTACCGAAAACAGCAGGTTGTATCACCTTTCATCTAATAGGGACCTTTACTATGCTCTACTTGCATCATGACATATTATTGTATTTTATGGCATATTGTTAGATACATAAACAGGAAAACAATTTTTGCTCCTTACCTATTGTAGCAGAAGTAGTGTTCTTGTAGGACCCTTCGTGAACTTGACGTAGAAAAGATGTTTTTCCAACGTGGGTGTTTCCAACAAACATTATTTTATAAACATGATCTGTATGGAATTCTTGATTTGGTAGTTTTGACTTCTGGTCTACCGTCTCATGAAGTTTAGAGTCTGCAGTGTTCTTATTCTCAATATGAAAGTCTTTGTGTATACTTTTCGCCTCTGAAGCTAGATTTAGCTTTCTTATGTCTCGGTAGGATGTTGTGTTTATTTCAAATGAAATACTATTTTCTTTTTTAGTGTAATCATCAAGGGCAGGTGAATCTGATTCAGTATGATGAGTATGAACAGAGACTCCTGCTTCTGTTATACTGAACAAGTCTTCGGTTTCTTCTGTGATACCTTCTTGAAGTAGCTTGGGGTGTTTAAGTAAGCACTCTTGTATTGGGTCTTCTTCTATAGAAATCACCCTTGCTCTTGAACTTTTAAAGTCTTTAGTGCTCTTGAGTGTATTCTGCTGATCACTAAATATAAAATAGTTTTAGGTTACAAAACTAGCAAAAAATGTAAAATAAAATTAATTCTATATAATTTCTTTTATTTTGAATAGTTTTACTATTTATATGACATTTCAAAATTAATTGAAGTATGGAAGTATTGCCTTTTTGGCCATGTTTCAGCGCTAGGAGTTGGTTGTGTGAGTTATAGGCACCAACAGTTAAATGTTATTTGTATAAAATTAAACTTAATTGCACATTATGATTCAATAGTTCAGTGAAAAATCAGTTTATCTTTAATTAAAAATAATTGATTAATGAAAATACTTCTGATCCAGGCTTTTAATGTAACCTTTGCTACATATTAGTGCCTTGAATATTATCGAAATATTATCAGAAATCTTAAACTGGCCATAAATGAGGTCTAGTGATGAGTGAGCACTAGCATGCACGGGTGCTCACTACTAGTGATGAGTGAGCACTATCGTGCTTGGGTGCTCGGTACTAGTAATGAGTGAGCACTACCATGTTCGGGTGCTCTGTACTAGTGATGAGCAAACACTACCATGCTCGGATGCTCAATGTGGCACCCTAAACTAGCCAGGTCGTCACAGGTAACACACACACACCCCCACCCCCATTAGACAGTAACATTAGCCAAACACAAAACCCTTGTTGCCTCCCTCCAGAGTCTGATGTCCACACCAGGTGGGGCGGAGCCAAGCGGTTGGCCCCGCCCACCGAGGAGTTCACAGCCTTGAGGCGAGAAAAGTGACAGATTTGTCCTGGAGGTTGAAGTGAGAGGAGCAAAGTGGAGAGTGTCTGGATTTGTGGCCCAGGCACTGACAACAAGGTTGGCAGACGGTGGTGGCCGTCTGCAAGAGTGGTGAATCGACGCGGAACCGTAGGACCGGGGTCGGGCGTTGGCCCGCCGGTACCGACCGGGGAGCGAAGTGAAGCCAGCACACACAGGCAGGGCCATCGGACCCCGACTGGGCTTGGAGTCGCCGTCAACAGTCAAATCCGAGTGTGACAGGAACCCCAGGGGTTTCCTAACAGCCAAAGACCCGTTAGAAGGCAACCGTGAGGGTATACAGCTACCGCCTAAGGTTAGAGACCCAAGGGCCAGCGCTTGCGGGCAAACGGGCTCCTCCGTCATCCATACACCGGGGAGCGGACTACCTTTGGGGATCCATCGTAGTCAAATCAGTACACAAAGGTGCAGGGAAAGACAGCCGCCATCACCTGTCCGGGGAGAGACACTGCAGCCGGCTGCGGGACCCGTCCATCCAGCCGTTTGGTTTACCGAGGACTTTGTGCATCTCTTGCTGAGTGA
Organism: Anomaloglossus baeobatrachus; assembly: GCF_048569485.1. Classification (NCBI taxonomy): domain Eukaryota; kingdom Metazoa; phylum Chordata; class Amphibia; order Anura; family Aromobatidae; genus Anomaloglossus; species Anomaloglossus baeobatrachus. The sequence continues at coordinate 192,804,198 of NC_134354.1, read as the reverse complement.
GTACACCCGTGCCATCTGGCACCGCACCGCGCTGCCCCTGCAACCCTGCACCTCACCGACCCTGCCTCCCCGTCACACCACCGGGCCCCGGGACCACCAACCCCTACCCACGGAGGGGGGAAACAACATTCCAACTGCTCCCTACCATCGCTCCCGGGATCCCCGTCACCAGCAGCGGTGGTGCCCATCTTCACCACAACCCGTGGGTGGTGTCACGGACTAAATCCCCCAAACCAACCACCCTTTTCACTCACGGGCGAGGAGCGCCGCTCGAGTCCCTGGATCCGGCCCACCGCTCGAGCCACCGAGCAGCAGCGCCGGACCCGAGCGTTAGTGAGTGCGGCAGCGGCGTCCTCCCCGCCCGCGACACTCAGTACTAGTTATAAGAAAGCACTACCATGCTCGGGTGCTCAGTACTAGTGAGGAGTGAGCACTACCATGCTCGGATGCTCAGTACTAGTTATAAGAAAGCACTACCATGCTCGGGTGCTCAGTACTAGTGATGAGTGAGCACTACCATGCCTGGGTGTTTAGTACTAGTGATGGGTGAGCACTACCATGCTCGGATGCTCGGTACTAGTGATGAGCGAGCACTACCATGCTCGGGTGCTCAGTAATAGTGATGAGCCAGCACTACCATGCTCAAGTGCTCGGTACTAGTGATGAGTGAGCACTAGCATGCTTTGGTGTTCGGTACTAGTGATGAGCGAACACTACCATGCTCGGTGCTCAGTACTTGTGATAAGTGAGCACTACAATGCTCGGGTGCTCGATACTAGTAATGAGCGAGCACTGCCATTTTTGGGTGGTCGGTACTAGTGATGAGTTAGCACTACTATGCTCAGTACTCAGTACTCGTAACTCGTCATTTTGATGCTCAGACAGCTTGAGTCATATACAGAGCATAATGGAAGCCAATGGGGTATTCAAGAAAAATGCTTTAGTTCCTCATTGACTTCCATTATACTGGGAACATGACTTGAGTCAGTCCGAGTGTCAAAATGCTGGTTACGAGTACCGAGCACCCGAGCATGGGAGTGCTTACTCATCACTAATTTGGTCTCATATATATATATATATATATATATATATATATATATATATATATATATAAAAAAGAGCTTGTTCAGTGGCACACGAGCCATAAAGCAAACTGCCATATGCTATGTCTGTTAGGCACCATATTATGGAGGAATATCTCCCTAGTCTAAAGGCCCCTTTACACATTGCAACATCGCAAACGACATTGCTGTAACGTCACTGGTTTTGTGACGTAATTGCGGCCTCCCCAGCGACATTGCAGTGTGTGAAACACATCAGCGACCTGGCCCCTGCTGTGAAGTTGCTGATCACTACACATCTCTCAGGACCATTCTTTGGTCCTTTGTTTCCCGCTGTGTAGCATGATCGCTAGAAAGTCTCAGTGTGTAAAGGGGCCTTTACAGCGACTTCGTTAGCGACTTCCCTTTCAAAAAGCTGCTTTACAGCGTCCCCAATGACTAGCTAGGTCGTTCTGCAGGTCCGAATCGCTGTTGCGTCGTTGGCCAGGTCTGCCTGTTTGACAGCTCACCAGCGACTCACCAGAGACTTTGTAGCGATCCCGGCCAGGTTGGGATCGCTGGTGGGATCGCTAGAAAGTCTCAGTGTGTAAAGGGGCCTTAACACAGCAAGCAAGAATTTCATTCAGAATACAAGAGAACAACTGTCCCTCAGCATACAATCAGTCATTCAGATTCAAAATGGTCAGCAACATTTTTATTTTGTCAAATGTTTTTGCTTGAAAACATTTGTATGTATGGACCATTAAAGGAGATCTGTTTCCAGCTTACTTTATTGCTGCTTGCAGTTTTGATAAAATCACTGTTTTACCTTCTGCGGTTCTCTGAATGTTGAGCTCTGATTAATCCCAACCACAAATCAGATTTTTCTGTGTACAATGTAAGGCCTCTTTCACACATCAGTTTTTTGCCATCAGGCACAATCCAGCGAATTGGGAAAAAAACGGATCAGGCGCCTGATCCGTTTTTTTTCTCATAGAGTTGTATTAGCACCGGATTGCGACACATGGCCTCATGTTTCATCTGTCGTACGACGGATCTGGCAAAAATTGTCTGTGTGGCAGCCGAAAGCAACGTTCAAAAGAACGTTTTTTGGGTCTGGAGAAAAAACGGAAGACGACAGATCTGGCGCCGTCCGTATTTTTTCACAATGGAAGTCTATGGATGCCAGATCTGTCATCATCCGTCAAATGACGGAATCAGGCGACGGATCCGTTTTTTGTTTCTGGGCATGCCCAGACGTGTAAATTCACTTCTGGTCACCAATAAAAGAAGCTCTCTCTCTCTCTCCTCCATAGCAAATAACCTTTGGCCTGAAGGTAAAAAATGAGATGGATCCGTTTTTTTACCGGATCCGTCTCATCAGTTTTGCCACAATCTGCGATGGATCCGTCTCATCAGGCACAAACCGAATTGTGCCTGATGGCAAAAAACTGATGTGTGAAAGAGGCCTAAGAAAACTGCCAATCAGTCGTGTCGTTGTACAGAGCCCATGAATATGGAGGACAACATGGCAGCTGGTTTAGTAGTCAATCCAATTATAAATTTCCTACTAATAAATCAGTGATTTTTAAAAAAAAAAACAGGCCGGTAAGTGACACATCACTGGAATCAGGGTCTCTGTCTTTGCATTATCTTTCTCTCAGATTAGGTGTCAAAAATTGGGATTTCCTTTAAGGCCTTATTTATTATAAAAAAACGCATTCTACTGTATTCATGTTTTTCACAGATAAAACATGAAGCCATTATAATCTATGGAGCTATTTACATGTCCATGTTTCTCACTGGGAGTATCCGATTTTATTTCGTTTCACAGATCAAAATCACCCATAGGAACCTATGGGTCCCTGAAAATCATATACAGCACACAGATAGGGACCATTTGCAATCTAAGTCCTGTCCATTTTTAACATTATAATAAGAGATAGGCAGATCTGAGGAGATTCTAATTCGTCAAATTGCACAAATTTTACCGAGAAGATTTGATTCACATCATATTTATTGTCCATGTATTTAATGTCCTTCATAATGTTCTGGGATCTGGAGAGACCCCAGAAAATAATAAACGTTAGCTCTAGAAAGACAGAAACAAATAATACTCCCCTCCACTGCTCACTGTCACCCATACGGTCCTTGGTACTTCTTCATACCACTCACTGTTTTGTGCTGAAATCCCAGGTATCTTCATGTTACCCCAGGACATCTGGCTTTGACAAGGTCGGAAAGTGACACATCCCTGGGAATGTTAGTCACGGTCCGAAGTCCCGGCCTACAGTGCAGGTTGTAAGGTTGCAATGTATATCGTGACATCACAAAATCGCAACTTTACAATGTGCATGTATAGAAATGTCACAGATGAGGTCGCGGCCAGAGGTCCCAGCTTAGGCTATGTGCGCATGCTGCATCTTTGTGGTGATTACAAAGATGCAAATTTTTGGTCCCAAAAAATGCACCCTCGGCATGCATTTCTTGACGCGTTTTACTGCGGTTTTTTTACAAAGTTTTTGCGCAGTGCGTATTTTAAGTCAAATTTATTAACTGGAAGGGCTCAAAAACGCAGGCAATAATGCTGAAAGAATTAATATGCCACATCTTTGTGATCACCACAAAGACACAGACAAAAAAAACCTGCAACGTGCGGACAGCAAAAATAAAATCTCATAGACTTTGCCGGGAAAGGAAATGCATGCAATTTTGGGACCAAAACTGCACCCAAAAAATGCACGATAATGCGGCAAAAACGCAGCATGTGCACAAGGCCTTAGACTTCACGTTGTAAGGTTGCAGCACACATCATGACGGGCGTCACGAGATTTTTGACTAGTGGAGAAGTTTTTCACTTTATTGCATTCAAAGAAAATCACTGATGAAACAACTGACATTCTGACCAAAAACTGGCCAAAAACCAAAACACTGATTAAATTTGACTAATTTTTGCAAATCAGAAAAGTAACGAGTGAATGAGACATACGCCTTATGTTTCCCGAGATGTAAACATTGGTGGGTCTCTTTATCAGCATAAGGCCTGTTTCAGACTCAGGGATACTGGTACGTGAGAGCTTTTTTTTATACGTACCAGAATCACTGACATATGCAGACCCATTATAACCAATGGGTCTGCTCACACATCAGTGATTTTTCACTGACCATGTCTCCGTGCGGCGTACACGTGTGTCCATGATTGCCGCATGGAGAAATGTCTGTTTGTTTCTCGTATCACTGATGTTCCATGGACCACACAGTGGTGTGCTCCATGAAACACGTACCAGAAAAAAATGTACATTGAAAATAACAAACACTTTCAACTCACCTTCTCCAGCGACGCTCTGTGCAGCCTCTGCTCTCTGCAGCTTCCTGGCCAGCTCATTATGGCATACATATTCATAAATGCAGCGATAGCCGACCCGGAAGTAGCTGCAGAGGTGAGAGACAGCAGGGGCCAGATGCTGCAGAGCTGGAGAGATCAGCAACATGGACAGCAGAAACGGGACAGGTGAGTATACGTCCATATGCAATAATGGAGTACAGATCACGTATCATGGATTGCACATGGACAAACCACGTGTGCCGTGAATCACGGCACACGGAGAACCATATGCGTTTTTTACACGTCAGTGAAAAACGTCTGTGTTTTTCACGTACGTGTGAAACAGGCCTAATGATTGGTTCTTTTGGGGTTTACATAGCTCTAATAACTTTTCAAGATCTTTCAATTTGGTGTTAACAGGGTCCTGAGGCAAATCCCATTAAGAACAGGTGTTTGTATGGGGAATTTAGAAACGGATCCCTAATGGTAACAGTGAAGACATTGTCTGTGAAATGCTACAAAATACATTGCCAGTATGTAAGCAAGCATAAATTCTAAGTATAGTAAAAAAAAAATCAATATCACAATATCATACATAATTTACCTTGATAATATTATTCAATAGTCTGTAACATTGTTCTTCTAGGGAGACAAATACAAATGTATTGTCTAGGAAAGTACGACAATCCCTGACAATTATGCTTCTGCTGCCGCACCCTTCAAGACTCTTCTTCAAAGCCTACAATTAATTACAATTGCTTTAAAGTCGTCTTTGCTTTGAAGCTGTTGTGGTACAAGAGGGTGGGGCATATACGCTAGAATAGTCGGGTTCATGGATATGTTTTTATTTTTTCACACAATTGTGAAACCATAAAATCAAAGCAATCTTTAAAACATTATGCTTCTGTATGAAAAATGGCTTACTCAGCTATATTGACTTAATTTCTCTAATGACGTCTCAGATACTTGTTTTGGCTACTTGAGCAGCAGGATTTGTGTACAAATATTGTTGTGCTACAAAAGGCATTCACCTTGAAGATTCTATGTTCACTTGAATATATTTATGGCAATTCTTAAGGTGAATATGCATGGTGATATACTGGTGGGGATGGGTGCAGATGCAGTATGGGAAATGAGGAGTGGCATGTATGAGGAAACAGTATGAGGGGGTTGTATGCATACACAGTATGGGTTGTGAGGGGGATGAGATGGATAAGGGCACAGTATAGGAAGCGAGGGATGTGTGAGGAGACAGTATGGGGAGCGAGGGGGAAGTGAGAAATTTAAGGACCCAGCATTAAAAGTGAGGGATCAGACATAGTGTGGAAAATGATGAGCGGCATGAATGAGGAAACAGTATGAGGCTGTACACAGTATGGTTAGTGAGGGGGATGGGTGCAGATACAGTATGGGAGTGAGGAAGGTGTGTGAGGAAACATTATAGAGAATGAGGGGGTAAATATGTGAGAAACCAGTATGGTTAACAGGGAGGGATGTGAAGGGAAACAGTATTAGGGAGGGGGAAATGTGTGAGGAGTCTCTTGAGTGGAATAACGTGCAGAGGCAGAGTGGGGGGAGAAAAGTGTGAGGAGGCACAGAATAGAAACTGAATAGTGTGTGTGTGCGTGTGTGTGTGTGGGATATGGAGAAAAAAATCACCTGGGGGGACAGTATAATAGAATAGCCAGGAGGGGACGTATGCCAAAAATGGGGAGTGTATTAAGCTGACACAGTATAGAGACTGAGCAATGTTTGAGGACAATGTGAAAAGGTGGACCCTGTATGGATAGGATAGGGCAGTGTGGAGGGCAGTGTGGAGGGCACGTACCAAAAAAAGGATAATGTGTGGATCATATTTTGACCAGGGAACACAGAGAGGGGCAATTATTTATTCAGGTGCACAACGTACGGCAGATATTTTTATTCAAGAGCATTATACTAATTTTGCTATTTTTAAGAGCATTGTGTTAGGATGTGCTGCAGAAGACCATAACAAATGGAAGTCTGCAGAGGAAAACTATGAATCTAAAAAGTCATCATGGTGTCTGGACAAGATGAAGAAAAAAAAGACATCAATTCAGAGACATCATTTATAAGGTACCTGGATGTAGATGATTATTTGCAATACCGACTAATTCTCATCAGAACTGTGATTCCTGTATGGTCCGCCATCTGATGATGACTGATAACAACAGCTCCCAGTATCTCCTTACCATTGTTAAGAACATACTGGGTGTTGTAGGTTCACGTGACACAAATGTACAATATATGGGTCTGACATGACATTACAATTGATGTACCATGTACTGATGTTGGTTCTTGTGATGTATTTCTGTACTGCTGGTGGTTCTAGTGATGTATTGTTGTACTGCTGGAGGGAATATGCGGTCCCTCCAATTTTCATACCAATTCAAGATAAAGCTGACAGCTGGGGCTGTATTCTCAGGCTGGGGAGGTCCAGCCTAAAAATAGCTTCAAACTGCCCAGAATTGTCACATCCATTGGATGTGACAAGCCCAGCGCTTTACTGACTCTTCCTGAATGCCCTGAAACTGTGGCAATCGGGGTAATAAGGTTATAAACAGCACACAGCTGCTACTAAACCCTATATTAATGATGGCAGGTGTCTATGACACCTGCATCATTAATCTGTAAGTGAAAGTAAACAAACACAAACACCGAAAAAAATCCTTATTTTGGAAAAAAACACAAAAACCACGGTCTTTCACCAATTTATTAACCCCCAACACTCTGCAGGTCCGAAGTAATCCACATGAGGTCCCACGGCGATTCAGTTCTGCTACATCTTAACCTCACATAGCAGCATGGCTGCCCGGTGTGAGTGCAGAATGAATGAGCCGCAATGAACGGTGATTTGATGCAGGGAGACGTATCACACAGGCTGGGGGCGCATCTGACTGCAACCAATTACAGAAGCCAGGCCTGCCGGTATGAAGGGAAAGCTGTGCATACGAAATGAGTGGCCCAGGGAGGCCACAGGGCCAGCATACAGTAGAATGGGAGCAGCGTACAACGGGGCTGGAGCCGTGGTAAGTATGAAGCGCTCATTCTTATTTTGTTTATTTTTCCTTTATTTTTTTTATTTTCTCAAGATCCAGATCAAACACCCGGAAACCCAGGCCCGGATCTGGCACTTGGGCAATTTTGAAACCGTGCAGATCTGGACTTTTTTAGTCCGGGTCTGCCCAGTCCTACTCATTAGGTAAAGGACTGTGGAAAGAAAAAAATGAGCATTTTACTTTTTCCCCCCAAAAATTTATTTTAGTCCCAAATTTTTCATTTTCACAAGAGTAATGCTGGCGTCACAAGATACGATCTATCGTGCGATCGCACGAGCGATCGTACCCACCCCCGTCGTTTGTGCGTCATGGGCAATTAGTTGCCAGTGGCGCACAAAGTCATTAAACCCCCGTCACACGCACTTACCTGCTGAGCGACGTTGCTGTGGGCAGGAAACATCCACTTCCTGAAGGGGGAGGGATGTTCGGCGTCACAGCAACGTCACACAGAGGTCGGCCAATAGAAGAGGAGGGGCGGAGATGAGTGAGCGGGACGTAACATCCCGCCCACCTTCTTCCTTCCGCATAGCTGGCAGGATGCAGGTAAGCTGAGTTCATCGTTCCCGGGGTGTCACACTGAGCAATGTGTGCTACCCCGGGTATGATGAACAATCGGCGCAGAGAAGAAGAAACGACTTTTTGAAAATGAGCGACGTGTCAACGAGCAACGATATGGTGAGTATTTTTGCTCGTTCACCGTCGCTCGTAGCTGTCACATGCTACGATATATCAAACAATGTCGGATGTGCGTCACTTACGACATGACCCCGCCGACATATCGCACGATATATCGTCTCGTGTGATGCCCGCATAACATGAGAAAATGCACAGTACAATTTGTTGTGCAATTTCTTCTGAGTACACTGATAGCACTGCATGGCTCAGTCAGGTCACATGGGAGGAACCTATCAATCAACTGGAGTTAGGTGCAGATGAGCCACCCATGGGCCGCACCACATTGGTAAAATCTCTTCCTACAGTCTCCGACCAGCTTTTAAAATTAAATTCTCTTTGAAACATTGTGGCAGCTTGGCTTGGGCAATACAAATCTAGTAATAGCTTTGGCTTAAATTACCAGACACTGAAACCACCAATAATTGTGAAATGAATATATATTGGAAAATGCAGCCCTTGGATATTGAAAAGCTATATATACAAAATATATTCTTTTGTTGCTTTGTAACATCCCCATTGAATAAAAGGGGTTGTGCAGGAAATATATGTATTATGTAAAAAATGTTCAGACAGGTATAAAAAATAAGAAAGATATAATTATTGCCTTCACCAGTCTAGTCCAGGTCCTTTTTTGACACCTTCCATCTGGGCTCTACTTCCTGGTTGTGTGTCAGCACACTAGAAATGGCTGGAAATACAGCTCCTTGAAAAAGTATTCATACACCGTGCCTTTTTCCACATTTTGCAAGTAGCAATTATTTGTGAAGTATAAAGAAAATTATACATGGTTTTCTACATTTTTTAAAAATATAAATCTGAAATTGTGACATGTATTTGTATTGAGTCATCAGCAATCTGATACCGCTAAATAAAATCATTGGTTACCAAATGCCTCAAGAAGACACCTAGTTAGTAAATTGAGTCCTCCTGCATTTAGCAGCAATATGTCCCTGCGTTCTGTGTATAATTGTCATGCATTGGAATATGAACCCTTGAGCCGGTGCTTTGTGGCCACAAGCTACAGAAGATACACCTTTTCGCTGTTGTTTTTTCATTTTTTGTTATCCATGCTTTAGTTTTTTAGGTTAACAGATGTTTTCATTTACTCATTTGCCTGTCCAATCATCTTTTGGGTGCGGCTAAAAATACCTTCCCCCTGCTGGTATTTCCTGCTGGTGATACTCTCATTTGGATTTCCAGCCATACTACTGTTGTTTATCTCTCTGCTGTTTATGCTCTTCCCCCTACACCTATCTTCTGTTTCTAGTTAGGTAGTAGGCGACATACTCTTTAGCAGTACGTACATTAGCCTTTCTTTTGTTATTTTGTGGTTTGTTTTTACTCATTCTGGGAACCCTTTCATCTCAGCACTCTTTACTTTCTGTATGTATTGCACTCTGCCCTCTGGTTCCTTAGGAGGAATGTGAAGTGCTGCAAGACCTTTCAGGCAGCATAGGTCTGAGTTGCCATACTACAGGATTAGAGCTTTTCCATGCCATGCAGGAACCACTAGAGACTGCAGGGTCTGAATTTCTAGTCTGTACAGGAACTGGCTGAGTCTGTTGCAGTATTTTCAGTGTGTTACCTATTTATCCTGTGTGAGTTGATTACACAATAATAACAATAATGCTGCAAAAAAATGAATTAGCTACCTATAAAGGGTTAATATGAGCCTTTCACTACATATTGCACACAGGTGTGGAGCCTCAGCAATACTGAGAAGGTTCTTTTTTTTTTTACTGTGGATCCATAACAAACATCATTCCATGTTACAACTCTTCTTACCGAACTATATTGAGTATGAAAATAATAGCATTTTTCTTGTATTTATCTGCTGTACACTTCCATTCTTCCCCCATAGAGTGGTATCTCTCAGTGGAGAAACAGCAAGTCTCACACATCTGTCAAATAATGAGACAGCATAGAGCCGTGACCTCAGAAAATGTCAACCTTTTTTTCTTAGATGACAAAAACTATTATCACTAAATTTGAGGGGTTTTTTTTAGTTTTACATATATGTTTTAAAGAAACATTTTACATATCGGCCTCTAATTGTATCATTACATTTTTCAGGGGCTGGCAGGAGAAATAAAGTTCACTTTCCCTGGTTGGTGTACTTTCATCACAGTAGCCTAGCATCTAATGCTATTACCCTGTAGAATAACCCTATGGCTGCAGGTCAATAGTATTATCAGGCCGGACAGGCTAAAAAAAAAATGTCTGTATTTGTTGAGAAACATCACCATGTCTGTCCGTAGATTGTATCTGTTTTGTATATATATATATATATATATATATATATATATGCAGTGCCTTGCGAAAGTATTCGGCCCCCTTGAATTTTTCCACCTTTTCCCACATTTCAGGCTTCAAATATAAAGATTCTAATGTTATGGTGAAGAATCAACAAGTGGGACACAATTGTGAATTTGAGCGAAATTTATTGCTTATTTTAAACTTTTTAAAAAATAAATAACTGAAAAGTGGGTTGTGCAATATTATTTTTCCCCTTTACTTTCAGTGCAGCAAACTCACTCTAGAAGTTCATTGAGGATCTCTGAATGATCCAATGTTATCCTAAATGACTGATGATCATAAATATAATCCACCTGTGTGTAATGAAGTCTCCGTATAAATGCACCTGCTCTGTGATAGTCTCAGTGTTCTGTTTAAAGTGCAGATAGCATCACGAAGGTCAAGGAACACAACAGGCAGGTCCGTGATACTGTTGTGGAGAAATTTAAAGCTGGATTTGGTTATAACAAGCTTTCCAAAACTTTAAACATCCCAAGGAGCACTGTGCAAGTGATCTTATTGAAATGGAAGGAGTATCATACCACTGCAAATCTACCAAGTTCCGGCCGTCCATCCAAACTTTCATCTCAAACAAGGAGAAGACTGATCAGAGATGCAGCCAAGAGGCCCATGATCACTCTAGATAAGCTGCAGAGATCTACAGCTGAGGTGGGAGAGTCTGTCCATAGGACAACAATCAGTCATACACTGCACAAATCTGGCCTTTATGGAAGAGAGGTAAGGAGAAAACTATTTCTGAAAGATATGCATAAAAAGTGTCATTTAAAGTTTGCCACAATCCACCTGGGAGATACACCAAACATGTAGAAGGTGCTCTGGTCAGATGAAACCAAAATCGAACTATTTGGGCCCAATGCCAAACAATATATTTGGCGTAAAAGCAACACAGCTCATCACCCTGAACACATCATCCCCACTGTCAAACATGATGGTGGTAGCATCATGCTTTGGGCCTGCTTTTCTTCAGCAGGGACAGGGAAGATGGTTAAAATTGATGGGAAGATGGATGGAGCCAAATACAGGACCATTCTTGAAGAAAACCTGTTGGAGTCTGCAAAAGACCTGAGACTAGGATGGAGATTTGTCTTCCAACAAGACAACGATCCCAAACCTAAAGCAAAATCTACAATGGAATAGTTCATAAATAAATGTATCCAGGTGTTAGAATGGCCAAGTCACAGTCCAGACCTGAATCCAATCGAGAATCTGTGGAAAGAGCTGAAAACTGCTGATCACAAACGCTCTCCATCCAACCTCACTCAGCTCCAGCTGTTTACAAAGGAAGAATGGGCAAGAATTTCAGTCTCTCGATGTGCAAAACTGATAGACACATACCCCAAGCGACTTGCAGCTGCAATCGCAGCAAAACGTGGCGCTACAAAGTATAACTAAAAGGGGCCGAATAATATTGCACGCCCCAATTTTCAGTTATTTATTTTTTAAAAAAAAGTTTAAAATAAACAATAAATTTCGATCAACTTCACAATTGTGTCCCACTTGTTGTTAATTCTTCACCACAACATTAAAATTTTTATCTTTATTTGAAGCCTGAAATGTGGGAAAAGGTTGAAAAATTCAAGGGGGCCGAATACTTTCGCAAGTCATATATATATATATATATATATATATTTATATATATATATATATATATATAGTTTTCATATATAACAACACTTGTTCTCTATTTGTGGACAATCTCTTTATAAACGTCTTCACTTACCTTTAGCTATGAATGTGACGATTATGGATTTACTTTATTTTTTTAAAGTCACATTTATGGTTCATACAAGAAATGCTTTGGATTACCTAGGATTCTTTTCCCACAATATTTTATTGACTTATATAGTAAATTTGCACTTAACTCACCCTACCTATTATTATCTGAGTGGCACATTGCAACTTGTTTCTACAGTAAATTGCTCATATCCTCTTATACAATGGTAAAACCACTAAATGGTTTGACATATGATTTTTTTTGTTGTTCATTCCCTTTAACATAATCTTGTAAAGCAGGTTTTTCTACTTAACCTTGAACCTATAATGCCATTATTTAAAGATTTAATTCTACAAAAAAAGGAATAAAAACCTGAACTTCATGAACTTGACTGTTTTGTTTCCTGCAAATGTAAAGTGTTTTCTATGAAAACATCAAAGGCGCAGCAGAGACAGAGAACAGTCTGAGATGGAGCCTTGTTGTGGAGACTTTTTTGAGTGCATCTGGCAAAAGGGCTGCAGTAGGCTAAGTGCGCACAGTGCGTTTTTCGCGGCGTTTTTGCGCGTTTTTCGGATGCGTTTTTGACCCCAAAACTGCATGACTTTGCTTCCCCAGCAAAGTCTATGAGTTTTCATTTTTGCTGTCCGCACACAACTTTTTTTTTAAGCTGCGTTTTTGAGCTTGAAAAAAAAAATGGACATGTCAGTTCTTTCCTGCGTTTTTCTGCGTTTTCCGCCCATGCAATGCATTGGAAAAAAGCAGCAAAACGCAGAGATCAAAAACACAGCAAAACGCAGCCAAAAACGCACCAAATCGCGGTAAAAACGCATGCGTTTTTTGACTCGTTTTTTTCAACGCGGGTGCGTTTTTGTGCGTTTTTATTGGCCAAAAACCCAGCGTCAAAAAAACGCAGCGTGCGCACATAGCCGTATAGTACTAGTATGTATGTAAGATAAAGGGTCTTTCATACTTACAGGTCTGTCGTCTCTTGTGGCTCATTTTGTACAGACTCCTGCTCATTGTCTTTTTCTTTCTGGGTGGTGTCCTGGAAGAAAATCTGGTAAAACTGTTCATTCATTATGTTATATTTTTGTAATGGAGTGAGACATACAAGAGCATAACTTGCTTACAATAGGAATATTACATTTCTTTATAATTTCTTTTAACTATATGTTGAAGACTAGCCACCAACACTTTATCAGCCTTTAGGTATTAGCTTTTACTCCACCATAGACAACCCTATTTTTATGTTTAATTTTACAATATAGAGATGGAAAAAAGCAATGCCAATCAAACTGCTGCATGGCGCTGAATTGTCCAGAAATTCCTGCGCAATCCATAAAAATGGGGATTTTTTTTCTAGAATATGTGGAAATATAGTTTTTTGTCCTGATTTTTTTTAGACTGTTAGTACAAGAGCAGGTAATTGTAATTGAAATTATCATCACTTTTGAGCCCACAATAAATGCTGGAACTGAGTTCATATTAATATGAGTTCTAAATATGTATTCTAGCTGTAGTATTAACTGTCTCTCTGTCTCTCTCCCATTCTCCCTCTCGCCCACTTTCTCACTCTTCCTCTCTGTCTCACTCTCTATCACTATCTCTCTGTCTATCTGTCTCTCTCGCTTTATCCATCTGTCTCTGACTCTGTCTCTCTCTGTCTGTCTCTCTCTGTCTCTCTCTATCTGTCTCTCTGTCTGTCTCTCTGTCTCTTTCTATCTCTCTGTCTCTCCCACTATTTTTCTCTGTCTGTCTCTGTTTTTCTGTCTGTCTCTCTATCTCTCTCTATCCGTCTCTCCATCGAAATCATATTAACTGACACATAAGCTAAGTAAGCACATATACTAAGAATGTCCTTCATTACCTATAGCAACCAATCAGAGCTCCTATTAATGACCTGTAGCTCCCAGCTCCATTGAACTTAATGTAAGAAGGTTTTTTGGCGAATAACTATAAAGCGCGGGGTTAAATTTTCCATTCAAAACATAGTCTATGATGTATACCCTGAGTCAAATGAGGCGGCTGTGCAAAATGTTGTGATTGTAAATGCGACGGTGCGGATTCCTTTAGTGGACATACATACACACACACACTAAGCTTTATATATTAGATTATTGTTTTCTGATTTGTTGAATCAAAAGTCTGAAATAGTTCCACAAGAAAAGTTTGTAGTACAAAAAAAAACGTTAAAACCATTGTAATAACACACCATTTATGTAAAAAAAACAAAACAAAACTGTGTGTGATACTAATCTAGCTTTTCAAATTTCAAGAAAAAGTGTTCTTAGATTATTAGCTGCTTAAGGTCGGTTGCAATGCCAGACAAGTAATCAGATGTCTTATTTAGCGATGGGCGATCCCCCCGATGGTCGGGATCGGGAGCCTCGTCCGATCGTTTTGTAAAGATCAGGATCGGGATCGAGATAACACGATCTTGCGTCTGATCACCGATCTTGGGCTTTACAGTTATGACATGGGGTGGGGGGGCTGTAAAATAAAGAATATAGTTAATAATAAACATTGTCATTATACTTACAGGTCCCGCAACACATCCTGCAGACTCTGCCTCCTGGCCACTGCTTCCGAGTCCAATCATTGCTGTGTCCCTGGTTTAAAGGAACTTCCGTGACGTCATGGCCATGTCACCAGTCAGGTTTGAATATTGTATTACCTCGTTGGTTACAGACTGGTCACATGACTATGATGTCATCAAAGGTCCTGCTATTAACTGAACTTTGATTGTCACGGTGGAGTGTCGCATCGCATCACGGCGCACAATCTCCCGATAGGAGCAGTCAACTGCATATATTGCCATGCAGCTGAGGCACTCCTGTCCAGAGATGTCAGGCTTTGCGGGGTGATGCCAATGTGAGATTGCACAAGTCATAACCTCAGTGTCAGCCTGCTTCACGCTCTGTACAGAGTGATGAAGCAGAGCTGATAATGCTCTACCTGTGGATTATGTCGGACTAAGGAGTTTATTTTATAATAAAGAATGAGTCTCTAAATGTTTTTTTGGTTTTATTTCTAATAAAAAAAATTTCTATGTGTTGTGTTTTTTTTTTACTGTTTACTAGAAATTCATGGTGACTATGTCTAATTTCGTGTGACACCATGAATTTTGGGCTTAGTACCATCTGAGAATACAAAGCTGGTATTAACCCCTTTATTACCCAGCGTGCTGCTGGACGAGCCAGGTAAAGAGGCTAGAAATGGCGCTAAGAAGCAATGCGCCATCCCCAGGGGCGGCTGCGGGCTGCAGAGTCCCAGCCCCCAGTTGCCTGGCTTTACCTGACTGGCGATCAAAATATGGCGGATTTTTAATTATTTTTTAAAATTATTAAAAAAAATGAATTGGCTTACCTGTATCTTGATTGCCAGTCAAGGTAACACCAGGCAGATGGGGGTGGCAGCTCGAAGCTGTCTGCTTTATCTGCGCTGAGAATCAAAAATACTGCGGAGTGCTACGCCATTTTTTTAAATTATTTATTTGTAAACAACTATATATTGTGTATATAAACTACTGACAACATGTCTCCGAATATTTTTTAATAATGTGCTTTTTTTTTTTTTTACAGCCCCTGGACCCGATTTGGACCCGATCTGTAACACGAGTTTTCCAGGAAAACTAATGATCGGGATCTTGGGCACTATGTAATCAGTATGATCCCTGATCTTTACAGTTCGGGATTGCCCATCACTAGTCTTATTTGAAATCATGTGATTCATAAGCCAACAAAGCTCAGCTAATTAGCCAAGCGCCATCAGATCCCACACCGGCCTTTCAACCTTCCAAATCAAACGTTATTGTCCAGAGCAGACCACCCATTCAATGTACATGCTACTGCAGTGATATTCTCATGGATTATGTCCCTTGGTCTTCATGGCAACAGTTTGGAGATGTTGCTTTCCTCTTGGCTCCTATATAACGGTATATTTGTTCTAATTTGTTTAAATTTATTCTCAATTTTTTGGGGACGTAAAATATATCAAAATATGTTTGTACCAATTAAAAAGAAACTTCCATCATGAAAATGCCAACAAATTTACTGGTATCAGATGAGTCCAAAGGGTGGAAGTATAATGTAGCCTGTCAATCACTTTGTAACTGTCAATCTCTAAGTAGGCTGCCTGCTATATTCCCAATGCCCAGAAGGAGCCCATATATCTTGCTATCTACATCAGGGAGGTCTTAAACTATGGACCTTGCTGACTATAAGATGCACAAAAATTTTAGCAAGATGTTATCTTGATAAAAAGTGTGTCTTATAGTCAGGAAAATACAGCAATTCAAAAATGTGCCAGCCTGAAGGACACAACTATTTAGGAAAAGTCAGGTCAGAACTTTCAAATTGTACGATCCCGGTATGCAGAGCAGGATTCTCACAATCCTCCATGTCTCCCACAATTGGCAGTGTTAAGGCCCAGTCACACACAACGACTTACCAGCGATCCCGAAAACAATGCGACCTGATAGGGATCGCAGGTAAGTCGCTGGGAGGTCGCAGGTGAGATGTCACACAGTCAGACCTTACCAGCGATGCAGGAACGATACAGGTCGCAGTAGCGACCTGTATAACGATCTCAGCAGTCACTGTGACCCTGTCACACAGTGTCAAACACAGCGATGTGTCCTGCCCAGCAGGGCATCGCCTTTGAAGAAAATGGCCTGGACCATTCTGCAACGACTAGAGATCTCACAGCAGGGGCCTGATCGCTGGTAGGTATCACACATAACAAGATCGCTAACGGGATCGCTACTGCGTCGTGACGGTACCTTAAGATATTATTGTGTTATCACAAGACCTTGTGTTTTTAACTAAAACTGTACTGCCATATTATGCCCAGCAGTGACCTATCAGTATCATCACTATAGCTGTCACTGATAGGTATCTGTTGTGCACATAATGAGACTTGCAGTTTTAGGTAAGCATGCTATCTCACGATAACACAACAGATCTCGCTGTTTGCTAGTGAGGGGCCTGTAGAAGAATAAGTGATCCTGCTCTGCATGCCGGAATCCCAGAAGTTCAGTCCCCGCCCTTTAATACAATTATTTTTACAGTTGTGAAATCTATATTGTAACATTGCATAGTTTAATTTATGAATTATATTAGTCAATGGGTTAGATAAAGGCTCCTTACCTGTGCACTTGAAATATTTATTGATTCTTCATTATCCTTTATCTCCCTAAATGAAACAAAAGTCCCACAAGTTTAAGATATCATGCAATTATGAATGTAATTCAGAGCAATTGTTTTACACAGTAAATTCATCAAAAACTTTGAAGGGAACCTCTCACATTCCCAAAAGTCATTAACTTCAGAACAGTGGCCGGACAGCGTTAGAAGTAAGTACAAGAAGCAATGGGATGAAACGAAGAGAAAGGAGATTCAGATTAGACATTAGTTAGGTAGTGAGCTCTTCATCAATGGAAATCTTCAAGCGGAAGCTGGATAAACATATAGCTGGGATGATTTAGGAAGACCTGCACTCACAGGGGGTTGGACCCGATGGCCCTTGAAGTCCCTTCCAACTCTACCATTCTATGATTCTAAGTTATCAGAACAATAATAAGCATTATCACTGTACTAAACAACTCATAGCCATGGCTTCCAATAAAGAGGTTGCCCACTAGTTTTACATTGATGGTCTATCCTTAGATTAGGTCATCAATGTCTGATCGTCCAGGGTCTGACACCTGGCACTCCGCTGATCAGCTGGTCTA
This sequence comes from Anomaloglossus baeobatrachus, assembly GCF_048569485.1. Taxonomy (NCBI): domain Eukaryota; kingdom Metazoa; phylum Chordata; class Amphibia; order Anura; family Aromobatidae; genus Anomaloglossus; species Anomaloglossus baeobatrachus. The sequence continues at coordinate 192,786,317 of NC_134354.1, read as the reverse complement.
GGTCTCAGCGACGGCAGAAGGTGGATGGAAATGCTCAGTACTGGTACTGCACATCCACCTCCCATTCAAATCAATAGGAGGCAGATGTCCAGTATTCAGCTGTGGTCGCTATCAGTAGAGGTGGCAGCTCCAGAACGGAGCATTTCTGGCCACAGGCTACCGCCGACATCACCGAGGAAAGCTGATTGACGGAGATGAGGGGTGTCATCAGGGCCGTATTTGCCACTAGGCACCTGTGGTCCCGTGCCTAGGGCGGCACGTTGAGGGGGGGCGGCACTTTCTGGCAGCAAAAAAAAAAAAAAAAAAAAAAAAAAAAAAAAAATGTAAATTTTTTTTTTTTTTTTTTTTTTTTTACATCCCCGCCCCCCGCCCCTCCCTCCGTTGCACTTCGCTGTGTTCTCGGGGGGGAGGGGGGGTTGAGAGGGAGAGGAAAGGCGCACTTCTGTCTCTTTAAATACACGGAGGGCACCAGGCATAGTGAGCTGATTAACCCCGGAAGTTCCAGCACCTGCACTTCCGGGTCAGAGGCGCGCGGGCGCGCCAATCAGCTCACTGCCCCGTGCTGCAGCGTCCAATTCTGCAGACAACACACGCCGCGGAGGAGGACGCGACTGGAGCTGGAGCCAGCCAGGAGAAGAGGATAATAGCAGAGCAGGGCAGCAGGCACCGGAGCAGGTATGCATAAGGCAGAGCCTAGAATGTATGGGCACCTTACAGGTTAGTTGATGATCGTTGCGATGCCTCTTTTTGGCTGGGGGGAGGCTGGGAAAAGAGAGAGGCTGGGGGGGGGAGGCTGGGAAAAGAGAGAGGCTGGGGGGGAGGCTGGGAAAAGAGAGAGGCTGGGGGGGAGGCTGGGAAAAGAGAGGCTGGGGGGGGAGGCTGGGAAAAGAGAGGCTGGGGGGGGAGGCTGTGAAAAGAGAGGCTGGGGGGGGGAGGCTAGGAAAAGAGAGGCTGGGGGGGAGGCTGGGAAAAGAGAGGCTGGGGGGGAGGCTAGGAAAAGAGAGGCTGGGGGGGAGGCTGGGAAAAGAGAGGCTGGGGGGAAGCTGGGAAAAGAGAGGCTGGGGGGGAGGCTGGGAAAAGAGAGGCTGGGGGGGGAGGCTGGGAAAAGAGAGGCTGGGGGGGGAGGCTGGGAAAAGAGAGGCTGGGGGAGGAGGTTGGGAAAAGAGAGGCTGGGGGGGGAGGCTGGGAAAAGAGAGGCTGGGGGGGGGAGGCTGGGAAAAGAGAGGCTTGGGGGAGGCTGGGAAAAGAAGCTGGGGGGAGGCTGGGAAAAGAGAGAGGCTGAGGCTGGGAAGAGAGAGGCTGAGGCTGGGGGGGAGGCTGGGGGGAGAGAGAGGCTGAGGCTGGGGGGGAGGCTGGGGGGAGAGAGAGGCTGGGGGGGAGGCTGGGGGGAGAGAGAGGCTGAGGCTGGGGGGAGAGAGAGGCTGGGGGGGAGGCTGGGGGGAGAGAGAGGCTGAGGCTGGGGGGAGAGAGAGGCTGAGGCTGGGGGGGAGGCTGGGGGAGAGAGAGGCTGGGGGGGAGGCTGGGGGGAGAGAGAGGCTGAGGCTGGGGGGGAGGCTGGGGGAGAGAGAGGCTGGGGGGGAGGCTGGGGGGAGAGAGAGGCTGAGGCTGGGGGGGAGGCTGGGGGGAGAGAGAGGCTGAGGCTGGGGGGGAGGCTGGGGGGAGAGAGAGGCTGAGGCTGGGGGGGAGGCTGGGGGGGAGAGAGAGGCTGAGGCTGGGGGGGAGGCTGGGGGGAGAGAGAGGCTGGGGGGGAGGCTGGGGGGAGAGAGAGGCTGAGGCTGGGGGGGAGGCTGGGGGGAGAGAGAGGCTGGGGGGAGAGAGAGGCTGAGGCTGGGGGGGAGGCTGGGGGGAGAGAGAGGCTGGGGGGGAGGCTGGGGGGAGAGAGAGGCTGAGGCTGGGGGGGAGGCTGGGGGGAGAGAGAGGCTGGGGGGGAGGCTGGGGGGGAGAGAGAGGCTGAGGCTGGGGGGAGGCTGGGGGGAGAGAGAGAGGCTGGGGGGGAGGCTGGGGGGAGAGAGAGGCTGAGGCTGGGGGGAGAGAGAGGCTGAGGCTGGGGGGGAGGCTGGGGGAGAGAGAGGCTGGGGGGGAGGCTGGGGGGAGAGAGAGGCTGAGGCTGGGGGGGAGGCTGGGGGAGAGAGAGGCTGGGGGGGAGGCTGGGGGGAGAGAGAGGCTGAGGCTGGGGGGGAGGCTGGGGGGAGAGAGAGGCTGAGGCTGGGGGGGAGGCTGGGGGGAGAGAGAGGCTGGGGGGAGGCTGGGGGGAGAGAGAGGCTGAGGCTGGGGGGGAGGCTGGGGGGAGAGAGAGGCTGAGGCTGGGGGGGAGGCTGGGGGGAGAGAGGCTGAGGCTGGGGGGGAGGCTGGGGGGAGAGAGAGGCTGAGGCTGGGGGGGAGGCTGGGGGGAGAGAGAGGCTGAGGGGGAGGCTGGGGGGAGAGAGAGGCTGAGGCTGGGGGGGAGGCTGGGGGGAGAGAGAGGCTGAGGCTGGGGGGAGGCTGGGGGGAGAGAGAGGCTGGGGGGGAGGCTGGGGGGAGAGAGAGGCTGGGGGGAGAGAGAGGCTGGGGGGAGAGAGAGGCTGGGGGGGAGGCTGGGGGGAGAGGGAGGCTGGGGGGAGAGAGAGGCTGGGGGGGAGGCTGGGGGGAGAGAGAGGCTGGGGGGGAGGCTGGGGGGAGAGAGAGGCTGGGGGGGAGGCTGGGGGGAGAGAGAAGCTGGGGGGGAGGCTGGGGGGAGAGAGAGGCTGGGGGGAGGCTGGGGGGAGAGAGAGGCTGGGGGGGAGGCTGGGGGGAGAGAGAGGCTGGGGGGGAGGCTGGGGGGAGAGAGAGGCTGGGGGGGAGGCTGGGGGGAGAGAGAGGCTGAGGCTGGGGGGAGAGAGAGGCTGAGGCTGGGGGGGGAGGCTGGGGGGAGGGGCTAATGCTAGAGACAGAGGACAAGGGTTGAGGGATAGTGCAATGACAAAATCGATGGGGGGAGTGTAAGGACTCAGAATGAGAGGGGGGCAGCATTGGGAGCTCAGTATGGAGTGGAGCAATGTAGGGGAGTCAATATCAAGAGTGGGGTAGTGTGTGTGTGTGTGTGGGGGGGGGGGGGTCTCAGCATAAGCGTTAGTGTGGTGGTCTTAGTATGATGAGTGGGGCAGCATGGAGGTGTCATTATGGAAAAGAGTAAGGCAGCATTAGGAGCTCATGGAGAGGGGCAGCATGCATGGGACATTGTGAGGAGGGGGCAGCATGCATGGGACATTGTGAGGAGGGGGCAGCATGCATGGCACACTGTGAGGAGGGGGCAGCATGCATGGCACACTGTGAGGAGGGGGCAGCATGCATGGCACACTGTGAGGAGGGGGCAGCATGCATGGGACCCTGTGAGGAGGGGGCAGCATGCATGGGGGGCAGCATGCATGGGACCCTGTGAGGAGGGAGCAGCATGCATGGGACCCTGTGAGGAGGGAGCAGCATGCATGGGACCCTGTGAGGAGGGAGCAGCATGCATGGGACCCTGTGAGGAGGGAGCAGCATGCATGGGACACTGTGAGGATGGAGCAGCATGCATGGGACACTGAGAGGATGGAGCCGCATGCATGGGACACTGAGGAGGGGGCAGCATGCATGGGACACTGTGAGGAGGGGGCAGCATGCATGGGACACTGTGAGGAGGGGGCAGCATGCATGGGACATTGTGAGGATGGAGCAGCATGCATGGGACACTGTGAGGAGGGAACAGCATGCATGGGACATTGTGAGGAGGGAGCAGCATGCATGGGACACTGTGAGGATGGAGCAGCATGCATGGGACACTGTGAGGATGGAGCAGCATGCATGGGACACTGTGAGGATGGAGCAGCATGCATGGGACACTGTGAGGATGGAGCAGCATGCATGGGACCCTGTGAGGATGGAGCAGCATGCATGGGACACTGTGAGGAGGGAGCAGCATGCATGGGACACTGTGAGGAGGGGGCAGCATGCATGGGACACTGTGAGGAGGGGGCAGCATGCATGGGACCCTGTGAGGAGGGGGCAGCATGCATGGGACCCTGTGAGGAGGGGGCAGCATGCATGGGACCCTGTGAGGAGGGGGCAGCATGCATGGGACCCTGTGAGGAGGGGGCAGCATGCATGGGACCCTGTGAGGAGGGGGCAGCATGCATGGGACCCTGTGAGGAGGGGGCAGCATGCATGGGACCCTGTGAGGAGGGGGCAGCATGCATGGGACACTGTGAGGAGGGGACAGCATGCATGGGACACTGAGGAGGGGGCAGCATGCATGGGACACTGTGAGGAGGGGGCAGCATGCATGGGACACTGTGAGGAGGGGGCAGCATGCATGGGACACTGTGAGGAGGGGGTAGCATGCATGGGACATTGTGAGGAGGGAGCAGCATGCATGGGACATTGAGGAGGGAGCAGCATGCATGGGACACTGTGAGGAGGGGGCAGCATGATGTGAGGACAATGTGCAGATCATATTTCATAATTGAGGAAGGTGTGGTGGGTATAATTTATAAGGGAGGGCAGTGTGTAGTTTATTAGGGGCAGTGTGACAGTCACAGTATATAAGTGGGGATGGTGTGGTGGGAATATTTTATACTCATGCTATGTTTTGATGTGCCTGTGGTGATCCCCATTGGGGGGGGGGGGGTTAGTGCCCTTTGTTTCTCATTGATACTTTTTAAAGTGTTTTACAGAGTAGATCTGCCTTAAACAGATGTCGAGTGCGAAAATTCAGTGTTACGTTGTCACTAAGGGGCGCGACCACTTAAAGTGCCTAGGGCAGCACGAAGGCAAAATACGGCCCTGGGTGTCATACCCCAGCTGATCAGACATTGATGACCTATCCTAAGGAAAGGCTATTAATGTAAAAGTAATGAACAACCTCTTTAAAAATTAACATTTCAAATGCTATTGTTAATATAGTTTCTCCATTGTCTTTATCTGGATATATTGTATGGTAATCATATAGGTTTTTAAAGATACCATGAGCATAATTGTCTATTGGCCCAGATCACACTCAATTCACCCACGTAAGTGGGAATCTACTATGTCTATAGATGCATTCAAATATCGGTGTGAGTGTCGGTGTGCTGCCTGAATCTTTTCTTGAATAGCATTCAGGCCCCCTAAATACGTCCTATTCTGATCGTCAACATCGACGCGCTTTGAATTTTATTGATCTCATTTTCAGATACGTGATTTTCATGGATGTGTGAATATTAGAGAAGAGCGAGCAGTAAAATGTTCGGGTGCTCGATGCTCGAGTCAAGCATATTGAAATGCTCGGGTGCTCGACCCGATCACCTAGCCCAATGTTGGCCTATGGGAAACTCAAGCATTTATAAAGCGGCACCCCCGACGGTCTGGAGAAAGCCTAAAAATGTCACAAATGTATAAGAACAGTGCTCAAATAACACGGGAGCAACATGGGGAAGACCCCTGTAAGCACTCTGACTCCCAAGTCACTGTTGTAAGCAATGCTGTCTTTGTATTAGGGGGAGGAAGAATCTTGTGTTCCTCTTCCCATATGACGGGTGGCACGCTGGGTAATAAGGGGTTAATACCAGCTTTGTATTACCAGCTGGTATTACGAACACATGGGGGAGGAAGAACGCTGCTGCTCTCCATGCTGTGTAATCACTCATTGAGTGAGCACAGACTGCGGGTTGGTAGGCGGTGACATCACCACTGCCACCGATGCCATTGTAACCTAACGAGCGGGTTACTATAACAATGGTGATCTCCAATCACCTGATTCCCAATGCCGCTATTCAGTGGCTCCTGCATGAGCCACTCAATAACACGGTAAATCTGTCCCTGGCTCAGCAGCACCTCCCCCTACACTAGCTGACTGCTGATCACAGTGCCGAGCACAGCGCCATCAGCTGTCATATAGAGCTGATGATGCTGTGCGGCCAGCCAAGCACTGTAATGCCACAACCAACATGGCTGTGGCATTACAGTGTGTGACAGCCAATCCCTGCATGTGGGCTGACTCTGTAAAGAGCGCCGACATGTAGGGAGGGGGAGCCGAGCATCTGCCTGAGCATCTCGCCGGTACTCGGAGCTCGCCAAGTATCCCGAGCACTGAGATGCTCGGGCGAGCAAGGAGCATGCTTGCTCATCCCTAGTGAATATATCTGTGGCAGCCAATGAGACCAAGTGCTGTCCGATAAAAGTCATCATTCACGCATCCATGAGGAATCCTAGTATTAGTTATTTTTTCCTCACACAGCACACCGACCCATAGAGCCAAATACAATTGAGCCAAATACACGTCATTTTTAAAATGGATCCTTGTCTTCAATCCAGGAAACTCAGAGGAGGTCTTGCAGATTAGACTTGTCCAAAAAGATCTATGGTGATCCATGATACAAGGAAGAATCTAGGAAGACATATTTTGTACTTCACTGTTTTATCTGAATTTTATTTGTTTTTTTAATCCCTTCACCACTGACGAATTTCTATGTTTGTGCTTTCATTTTTTTCTCCCCCTTCTTCCCAAGACTTCCCAAAACTTTTTTAATTATCACCAATATAGCTGTATGAGGGATTCTTTTTTGCAGGACGAGTTGTACTTTTGAATAAAACCATCATTTTACCATATAGTGTACTGGAAAACAGGAAAAAAAATTCCAAGTGCAGTGAAATTGCAAAAAAAGACTGTTGTTATTTGTTTTTTTTTTTATAATTTACTGTGTTCTATACAGTATATGGTGAAACTGACCAGACAGTATGATTCCCCAGGTCAGTACGAGTATGTAGATACCAAACATCTATAGTTTGATTTCAATTTAAGTAGTGAAAAATAAATATGAAAATTGTCAAAGCTTTTGTCTCCATATTCTGAGACCCATAATGTTTTATTTGTATGGCTCTTGGGCTAAGTTATGGCTTATTTTTGCACATTGATCTGATATTTTTACTGATACCCTTTTTGAGAAGATGCAATGTTTTGATCAACTCATGTTATATTTTATTGCAATGTAATTTTGGCGTTTTTAATTTTTTTCTTTACTTTGTTTACCAATCAGATTAATGTATTTTATACTTTGATAAATCGGGCATTTCTGAAAGCAGCAAATACCAAATATGTGCATTTTTTATTTGATTTTAATTATTTAATTTTTAATGGGGCAAAAGGGAGATAATTTGAACTTGTGCTTTGTTTTCCTTTTTTTGTAAATTTTAAAACTTTTTTCCCCACTTTTTGTTTTGTGTTTACTTGTCCCCATAGGGGACTTGAAGCTGCGATCATCTGATTGCTTGTGCTGCACCACTCTGCAAAGCAGAAATGATGATCTCCTATGAATGCCGGCTCGCAGCCAGCATTCACAGGAGGTTTGTGATGACAGACATAGGGGTCATCAGCTGACCTCTGGCTGTTATGACAACCCATCGGCACTCCGTCATCACGTCACAGGATTGCTGATGGGAGCAGGGAATCACGTGCTCCCCATGGCGTGTGTTAAGTACCGCTGTCAGAAATTGACTGGGATTTAACTGGTTAACAGCCATGGGCAGATCTACCATCTACTCAAGGCTTTTAAGGCCCCTTTACACACTGAGACTTTCAGCGATCCCACCAGCGATCCCAACCTGGCCGGGATCGCTACAAAGTCTCTGGTGAGTCTCTGGTGAGCTGTCAAACAGGCAAACCTGGCCAACGACTCAACAGCGATCCAGACCTGCAGAACGACCTAACTAGTCAAACACTGGAAACGAGTGATGTGTCACAATATCTGTCAATCACTATTCTCTGTCAGTCGGTCTCTCCCTCTCGGTCTCTATTCTCTCTCTGTCGGTCCGTCACTATCTCTGTCCCTCTCTCACAGTCTGTCGGTCATTTTCCCCTCCTCTCTCATACTCACCGATCCCCGATCTCCGGCGCGGCACTGCACGGCATTCACACTGCTGCGGCCGCTTTTACTATTTTGAAAAAGCCGGCCGCTCATTAAACAATTTCGTATTCCCTACTTTCCCTGCCCACAGGCGCCTATGATTGGTTGCAGTGAGACACGCCCCCACGCTGAGTGACAGGTGTCTCACTGCACCCAATCACAGCAGCCGGTGGGCGGGTCTATACTGTGCAGTGAAATTAATAAATAATTTAAAAAAACGGCGTGCGGTCCCCCCCAATTTTAATACCAGCCAGATAAAGCCATACGGCTGAAGGCTGGTATTCTCAGGATGGGGAGCCCCATGTTATGGGGAGCCCCCCAGCCTAACAATATCAGTCAGCAGCCGCCCAGAATTGCCGCATACATTATATGCGACAGTTCTGGGACTGTACCCGGCTCTTCCCGATTTGCCCTGGTGCATTGGCAAATCGGGGTAATAAGGAGTTATTGGCAGCCCATAGCTGCCAATAAGTCCTAGATTAATTATGTCAGGCGTCTCCCGGAGAAACCTTCCATGATTAATCTGTAAATTACAGTAAATAAACACACACACCCGAAAAAATCCTTTATTAGAAATAAAAAACACAAACACATTCCCTCATCACCAATTTAATCAGCCCCAAAAAGCCCTCCTTGTCCGGCGTAATCCACGGACCTCCAGCGTCGCATCCAGCTCTGCTGCATACAGGTGACAGGAGCAGCAGAATACACCGCCGCTCCTGTCACCTCCACGCAGCTAATGAGGTGAGTAGCGCAATCAGCTGAGCTGTCACTGAGGTTACCTGGATCCAGCGGTGGCCGCGGGTAACCTCAGTGACAGCTCAGCTGATCGCGCTACTCACCTCAGTTGCTGCGTGGAGCTGACCGGAGCGGCGGTGAGTAGCGCGATCAGCTGAGCTGTCACTGAGGTTACCCGCGGCCACCGCTGGATCCAGTGACAGCGGGTAACCTCAGTGACAGCTCAGCTGATCGCGCGGCTGTCTTCATTAGCTGCGTGGAGGTGACAGGAGCGGCGGTGTATTCTGCTGCTCCTGTCACCTCCATGCAGCAGAGCTGGAAGCGATGCTGGAGGTCCGTGGATTACGCCGGACAAGGAGGGCTTTTTGGGGCTGATTAAATTGGTGATGAGGGAATGTGTTTGTGTTTTTTATTTCTAATAAAGGATTGTTCGGGTGTGTGTGTTTATTTACTGTAATTTACAGATTAATCATGGAAGGAATCTCGGTGAGACGCCTGACACGATTAATCTAGGATTTATTGGCAGCTATGGGCTGCCAATAACTCCTTATTACCCCGATTTGCCAACGCACCAGGGCAAATCGGGAAGAGCCGGGTACAGTCCCAGAACTGTCGCATATAATGTATGCGGCAATTCTGGGCGGCTGCTGACTGATATTGTTAGGCTGGGGGGCTCCCCATAACGTGGGGCTCCCCATCCTGAGAATACCAGCCTTCAGCCGTATGGCTTTATCTGGCTGGTATTAAAATTGGGGGGGACCGCACGCCGTTTTTTTAAATTATTTAATTATTTATTTCACTGCACAGTATAGACACGCCCACCAGCTGGTGTGATTGGGTGCAGTGAGACACCTGTCACTCAGCGTGGGGGCGTGTCTCACTGCAACCAATCATAGGCGCCTGTGGGCGGGGAAAGTAGGGAATACGAAATTGTTTAATGAGCGGCCGGCTTTTTCAAAATAGTAAAAGCCGCCGCAGCAGTGTGAATGCCGTGCAGTGCCGCGCCGGGGATCGGGCATCGGTGAGTATGAGAGAGGAGGGGAAAATGACTGACAGACTGTGAGAGAGGGACAGAGATAGTGACGGACCGACAGAGAGAGAATAGAGACAGAGAGGGAGAGACCGACTGACAGATAATAGTGATTGACAGATATTGTGACACATCACTCGTTTCCAGTGTTTTAAGTACCCTTTACACACTGAGACTTTGCTGCACAGCGGGAAACAAAGGACCAAAGAATGGTCCTGAACGATTTGTAGCGATCAGCAACTTCACAGCAGGGGTCAGGTCGCTGATGTGTTTCACACACTGCAACGTCGCTGGGGAGGTCGCTATTACGTCACAAAACCGGTGACATTACAGCGATGTCGTTTGCGATGTTGCAGTGTGTAAAGCCACCTTAAGACTAATTTGTGATTACTGTTGTATCCTACCTGCCCATGAATTTGTAGGTTTTTATTTCAGTAGATGCATGATATCAGGTTAGGGACCCATTAAAGAAGGACGCCTTGCTGCGGCAGGTGGGCTCTCATGGAATGGCCAAGTTATGCGCTAAGTACCTTCATTTTTAAAAATATATACCATATTGCAGTAACACAAGTGAAATTTCATACGTTGAATGTTCACTTATATCTTGGTATTCTTTCATTTGCTTATGGTGCAACTAAGATGACGTCAGTGAAAAAAAATCATGCCGTTTCCCTTGGATGGTAACTCTCACAGCGATGTGTGAATCTAGCCTAAATAAAATAAGTTTTTATCATTGGCATAGAGGAGTTCTCTAACAATGTTATATATAGGCTGATGTACATTTCTAAAAAGACTTAGAATTTTATAAATTATTACGGTAATTCAATGGTGGCAATTTATTCCATTCAGGCACAGAGACTACATGGAGGCCATAGTAAGCCTCCATACACTGTCATACAGGCTTTGTAGAAACTTTGTTCGACATATTAACTCTAAAGGCTGCTTTACACGGTACGACCGATTGTGCGATTTCACAATCGATCGTACCCGCCCCCGTCCTTTTTGCGTCACGGGCAAATCGCTGCCCGTGTCGCACAAAGTCAGTAGCCCCCGTCACACATACTTACCTCTCGTGCGACCTCGCTGTGGGCGGCGAACGCCCACTTCCTGGAGTGGGAGGGACGTTCGGCGTCACAGCGACGTCACACGGCCGCCGGCCAATAGAAGCGGAGGGGCGGAGATGAGCGGGACGTAAACATCCCGCCCACCTTCTTCCTTCCACATAGAGCCGGCGGCGGCCGCGGGAGGCAGGTGAGCTGCTCATCGTTCCCGTGGTGTCACACGGAGCGGCGTGTGCTACCACGGAAACGATGGTCAACTAAATTAAACGATATTATGGAACCTAGCGAGCAGTACCCGACTCACGATTTGTGAGCGATACTGCGTCGCTAGGAGGTGTCACACAGGCCGGCATCGCCAGCAATGCCGGATGTGCGTCACAAAAACCGTGACCCCGACGATCTATCGCACGATAGATTGTCTGGTGTAAAGCAGCCTTTAGAAGTATTGCTAAATCTCCCTACCTTCATACATACAAAGTCCGATAGAACAAAGTATTACTTTAGAAAAATCTAACAAGAAATGTATATATCTGTGTGAAAGCGATGGCATTCTTTGGCACAGTATGATGTGGATAAACTTGGCACTTCTGTTGGTGGTGCACAAGTAGGATCCAGACCCATCAAAATGAAGAGTAACAAACTTGGCACTCAAATGAGATGATAAAGTTGGTGGTTTATTGATGGAAGAAAAGGACCAGCACAGATGTTTTGGTCCTCACTGGACCTTCATTAGTGTGCACTGTATCAGGTCCTTGAAAGATCCTGTTAGACGTTGCGGTATCCAAAAGTTTGTTACTCCTCTTTACTTTGGCACAGTACACAGTTAATTTACCTATATGGAAGTGCTATGGATCTATACAAAACAGAGCTGCATTATGACTGTACATGAGCCCTGGGTGTATTTTTCACTCACTTTTCATGTTCGTGTTGAATCATTTTCTGTTTCATCTCACTCAGACAACCTTGAGCTTCGGATAATTGATCTCGAATTTTCTCCAGATCAGATTCTAAATCTTGGTTGGTTCTTTTGAGTTTTTCATTCTCGGACTTTGTAACCTGTTCCATGCTTCGTAGGCTGTGGAGTTTTTTTTCTAACTGTAACAACCAGCAATTAGATCTCATAGTATGATTTATTATACCCAATTACATATTTTTTTTTCCTAGAAATAAGCATGTTTGGAAATGCAGAAGAAGAGGACTACACATGGCGCTCATCAGAAGGTGTGTACATAAATTGGAAACTCTCTGTCTGGGTCTACATATGACCAGTACAGTATAGAATATGTAAGGTTAAACTATTGGGAGATATCTCACTAGAGCTCATTTATTGTGCAATTATCATTAATATTTAAGGGGTTATCCAACTTAGGTGACTTTGTTTACTTAAAGCATTAATACAGCTCCAGTTTTTTTCAGCACAGGTGTGGTGCCTTAAATCTAAGTCTCCTGTCCCTAGCGCCATACATGGCGTTTTCACCCTATTTTGGCGTCACGTCAGTCCTGCAGTGCCGTTTTGTGCCCATATCTGACTAGCTGAAAGTCAGAAGTTACGTCACAAGCTCTCAATGGAACTCTATGAGAGTTAGAAGGAGGCTCCCATAGACTTGCGTTCAGATGTGACCTTTGGTGGGCTACATGAAACACTGGAGCTGCCAGCAGGTCACAAGTCACCCGAGACCAACTGGAGAGATGTTGCAAAAAAATGAAGACAGCGACAGGTAAGTATCACACAGGGGGCAGGAGACTTAGATGCAAAGAACCACTCCAGAATAAAAAAAACACTGGATTGGTGCTTTAAGTGCAGATATTTTGGGCTACTATAAACTGCTTTTGCCATTGGGTTCCTTTAAAAATATTGTTCCATTCATCTACCGTTTGTGTTGAACTGTATTTTTGCTACAAAATGAGTTAACTGAGGATCCATCAGTGAGCTCGTTCTGAGAGGAGTCTTTGTAATTATTTTGTCTTTCTCTGAGCTACTCTCAGCTGATTTATGATGGTAAACCACGTCAAAGTTGAATGTGCAGGAAAACAAAGAGCCACTACCAGCAAAATAATGCCACATTATTTAGCAAAACCCAATTGCAAAAATATTTTTTAGCCCCAAATACATGCTTTTAAATAAAAAAAAATCTCCAAAGGTGGACATCCTCTTTAACAAATAAAATAATTAACAGCAATATTTTGTAATAACCATTGTTGATTGCTATTATATTACACACATTTCTTCATTACGTGTTTCTGCCTCAATGGATTAGTACTTGTTATTTTACATATGAATGTTGTATTTGCAATTTAGATTTCTATTTCTATTTAGATGTCTTACTTCATTTTGAACAGAGATCAGCTGCTGCACTTCTTTATTTTTCACCTCTATGGTATACTTCATTTCTTGATTGTGGCGACTGCTGCGGGTATTACTCTAGAAAAGAAGTGTTAAGAAATAAAGGATTCTTTCAATGAGACTTTCTACTACACAAATCCCCCAATCCCGAATATTTTATATATATATAAAAAAAATATGTAATATATATATATATATATATATATATATATATATACACACACACAGTACATACTGTATATTTATTTTTTTTATTTTTTTCCTTCCCTGTGGTATATAGAGGTGTTAATGATACCTGATTTCACCCTACATTGTCACTGATCATTCTAATTAGTAGACTGACATGGGTAAGGTGTTCTATGGAAATTATAGTTATTATCTATGTGCATATGCAGACCTATAAACTGTCTAAATACAAGTAGAATCAATTAATGCACATCTCATGAAACAAGTGACCCATTAATCGTAAAGCCACTCCGTAATCAAATATTAGAAACCAAAAAGAAGGCAACGGAGATTAAATGGCTAGAGATAAAAGTATATTTTTTATTTATTAATCAATAGTTATGTCAGAAATAGTCATTATAGAAAAAACACACCTATTAAAAACAAGGTGCTACTAGATGTTTACAAAAATATTTTTTTTTTTTGGGGGGGGGAGAAAAATTCCAATCCAATCCCACAAGAGGCAGACACAAAGGTGTAAAATATAGGGAGGTATAGGGAGAGTACAAAATGTAATAACCGAATAGAGGGTAGTAGAAATAGGGAGAGTTATTGCACATATATAGCTGTCATATTGCTCCCTATCCCAGCCATACTAAAGGCAGAATGAACCCATTACTTGTCCTTCGAGTAGAAATAACGTCTCACCCATAGACACAGTAGCCACACCAATGTGTCTCTGACTGCCAAAGAAGACCTCCGACGCGCGTTTCGCGATGTTAATTAACCGCTTCGTCCGTGAAAAAATGAAATTTCTGTGTTATTTTTCTATTAATCTCTATCCTCTGCACTGAAATCTTTGCTGGTTTTGTGACATTATGATTAACACTTAGCCTAGTGGAGATAATTCTCCTCCCATTGTATTTTCTGGAATTGTAAGTTCCACATTTGTCCGATTCCCTGCACCTTGCACTCTAACTGTATTTTAGTTCTTTATTTTGCATAAATGTTTAATACAATGTTTTTGATATTTTCATAAATTGTGGATCCATGGCTCCATTTTTGTATAGGTCTAAAAGGAAGTATAAACTGTGTAAAGGTCTAGGCAGTCAGGTCCTCTCATCATATGTTTTTCTCGTCCCTCTACATTTCCGTATCTAGGCCTAGAGTGAATTGGGAAGGAGATGTACATCTGCACGACTCTTCCTATTCAAGACTAAGCAAGTATTTTTAGATACCATTGGACTAAAGAAGGTTCAGACATCCATTATGTAGGGGAAATCTTCAGTTTGATTTACCCCTTCATTAAATATCTTGATACCCTGGCACTTTGAGACTGGGATGCCCCTGGAATCAAGAGACCACTATTGTTCTGATAGCTTGAGTACCACTTGTGGGACCTTCAACTACTTTTTTTTTTTCAGAAATAAATTTATTCCTTATAACTTATTGCTTACTGTTTTCAACAGTATTAAATTGAACAGTATTAAATGATTACTTACTCAACAAGCAAAACTGTTTTCCATAATTTTAATGAAAGTGGAAAACATCCCCTACCTCATTGGTTAATCTCTTAATTTCCTCACGCATTTCTTGTTCCATTTCATCATATAGACGCTGCACTTCTGCATTGTGTTCAGTAATCCTCCTGTAAAAAATATATATTGGTGTGAAAGCAAGCTTGTGAACCTAAGTTGTGCCTTCTGATGGCACTCTAGCTGCTGATTTGATAAGGAACCTTCCTTAGATGACTAGAGATTTGTGAGATCAAACCAGAATATATTGAGAATTCACACCCAGACACACAGAGATCTCAGTGTAAGATCGATTGATATGCTACCTCTTCCATAGAAAATGCTGTACCCTACTCTGCTAAAACATAACATTTGTTTCCCAAAGATGTTCCATATTTATTCTATAACTAACCCCTACTGACTATTGATTACATCTTTGACCTTCTGATTTAATCCTTTATGAAGACTTCTGGCTTGTTAGACTATTATCCCTCATATTTCGGATTATTTCTACCTGCTGCCCTTGGTCATCTATTTGATCTATCTTCAGGACCATACTTAGTAGCAATGCTTTCCATCAAAACCATATTTCCATGGTATGGGATTTTGGATAGATTTTACACCCAAGGTTAGCATGCAAGTATGCAATAATAGTAATACTCTCAAGTCCTGCAAATCTTCTGGGCCATCTCTAATGTTTCATGCCAAAGTGCTATCCTTAAAGAGGTTATCCCTACTTTTATATTGATGTTCTATCCTTAAAATAGGTCATCAGAGCAGAGTGAGGACGCAGGGACGTCCAAGATGAAATTATCCAGTTTATACCATTGCTTAACGATGCTGAGTAAGAAATTAATTCTACAGAAGTGGTTAGTTGGAGAATTAGGCTATGCGTCCACGGGAGAATGTAGCTGCGAATTTTTCTGCATCAAAATCCGCAGCTTTCCCGCAAAATCCGCACCTTTTCAAAGGTGTGGATTTGCCGCGGATTTACCGCGGAATTGCCGTGGATTTGATGCGGATTTTGGTGCAGATTTTTTTTTCCCCCAATTTTAAAGCCAAAATCCGGATGAAAATTCGCAACAATAATTGACATGTTGCAGATTTTTCCGGATCAAAATCCGCACGAAATCCGCTGCGGAAAAATCCGCAGCGTGGGCACAGCATTTCCAAAATGCCATAGAAATGGCTGGGAAGTGCCTGAGCTGCAGATTTTTGGGAAATCCGCGGCTTTTCCGCGAGAAATCCGCGGCAAACTCCGCGCATTTTCCGCAGCGTGGGCACATAGCCTTACCGTCACCAGAGGAGGTAGTAAAGAGGTTAAAAGATTTGCTTTACTTGGAAAAGCTGGTAGAGGAAAGCGATAAATACAAACAGACAAGTTGTTTTTTCGGGAAATGGAGAGCAGTCATAGTGAGATTATGCTCGGATGAGGAAATTGACCAGGTGGTTTCTCCATTTGTGCTTACGGAGTGGTACCTAACTGAAGAGATGGGCAAATTGGGAAAATTAAAAATCTAGGGGTGATGGGAGGTTTTGAATTAGGCATTAATGTTGATAAGTATGATAGAAAACCTGATAGTGCTGCACCAAAGGAGATTAAGCGGGGTAGGAATTATATGTTGGAGAACCCGCTAAAGGGGTTGGGGGTGGGAAAGGATACTGAGTTAATTTTTAGGTTGGGGAGTCTGTGAAAAGGGTAAGGAAGGGAAAAATTTGAGAGGCCTTCCCTCCCAATGGAATGTTGATGTGACTTATAGAATATTATCTCTAAAACCTATCTCTTTGAAGGTGTGTATTTTTGAATTTGTGTAATGAGAAAATTTTCAATAAAGATTATGTTTATAAAAAACAAATAGATTATCAATGTCTGATTGGCCAGGGTGCGACACCCCACACCCCAACCTGCCAGCTGTTCTCAGTGCCCGAGGTGGCAGTAGGTGACCGGAAATGCTCAGTTCCGGCGCTGCTCTCTTTTCTGATAGTGTCTGCGGCTGGGTACTGCACATCCACCTCCTGTTGATTTGAATGGGAGGTGGATGTGCAGTACCCAGCCACGGCCACTATAAGTTGATGAGGCAGTTCCAGAACTGAGCATATCCAGCTCCCTGCTTCCGTCACCGGAACTGAGAACAGCAGATTGGCGGGGTACCTCGTATCAGACCCCGGCCAATCAGACATTAAAACCTATCCTAAGGATAGTCCATCAATATAAAAGTAATTAACAACCTCTTTAATCTCTACCTCTCTTGACTTCACAGTTTTGATTTACTCTTCGAGGCCAGTAACTAATTGGTATGAGGGAGTATAATGCTGAGAAACAATCATTTTTAGCTAATTGCAAAAGATTTGTTTAAACAAAAAGCGAGCAAATTCTCATTAATTGTCTATTTTTTGCAAAGGTGTATGCTGACTGACAACGATTGAGAATCTATGCACAATGTTATATGTCACCAAAAACAAGGCAAAAAGGTGCATATTTATCCTGCTAAGAGATACAGACATGGTGCTGAAATTTCTGCACCTAATAATTAATGTGTGCACATACCCTAAGGGTTCATTCACATCTGCATATCAAATACCGCATTGATTTTCATCTAGGGTAGTTGGCTGAGTGAAATCCGCATGCTGCAATTTTTTTCCTCAGCTATATAACAGCTGAGAAAAAACTTGTAGATCACCACTGATTCATTGATTTTTTTTTTTATCGTATTGTACTCAGCATATTTATACACAGATGTGAGTGAACCCCAAAATTCATTGTGATTTGTACAACACTTGTTACATTGCATAATGAAACAGTCCAGGCATCATAGACAATGTATTGCATAATTCGTGCTTGCGGCTAATGCCTTAAGAAAAGATGCTATAATTAAATGTTGTATTAGCTCACTTTTTTAACATGCTTTCCAGTGTTTCTTTTTCCTTTTTAGCTTCCTTGATTTGATTTGTGACTTTTGCCAAAAATTCCTCTAGGTTCTCCAACAAATGAGGTTCTTCATGACCAAGTTTGGTCCACAGTTTCCAGATCTCAGTTTCACTTGAATAAAAAAAAAATGCATTATTTTTGTTCCTCTAATTTTTGAAGCAATTTGTTTATTGATGCAATGAATTTAAAATAAGTAATGTAGAATATAATTGATTAAAAATATGTAACCATTCAAGAAAATCATGATATTTGTGTCCTATTGAGAACTTGTTGGCCCTTCTTAAATGATCATAAATAGATTACGCAACTGACAGACTGCATGGATAGACCAAGGAACATAAAGATGTCTGGAATAACTTTGGTTCTCAAGTCCTCAGACAGTTGTCTTCTTCTCTTTCCACTCTCCATGCTTAGTGTGGCACACACAGACACACAATGAAAAAAAATGAGTCAACCTCTCCCCTTTTTATCTGGTTTCAGGTGTGATTTTCATATTGCCCAAACCTGTTACTTGCCACAGGTGAGCTTGAATGAGCATCACAAGCTTAAAACAAAGTTGTGTACCCACAATTTTGGATAGGTGTCAACAATTTTGTCCTGACCATTTTTGGAATTGTTTGTTTTAGGTCCAGTTTGTCTTTATTTTTTGTTTTAAATATTGTTCCAATACACACAAATGAAATTAACATGTGTATGACAAAACATGTAATTGGGAGAAATGTTTGGATCACTTTCAAGGGTGTCAACTTTTTTCAGCCAAGACTATATGTACATTGATAGGTATCTTTGTATATACATACTGTACATGGGAGAGACCTGCCAATCATTTAGAGAGGTGGGGAGAAGCTGATCGGAGGCATCAACGAATTAGTCATGTTGATCATTTTAGTGCCTGAATTGAGTGACATATTCCCTTTCAAGCAATTTGTATAGTAGAGGATTTGGATATCTGTCTGACCTTAATAAAAATGTGTAAAACAAACCCAAAACTTAACCAACATAATTTTTCATTCAATTAGATTGTAAGAGAATTGTATTCAAAACTTGACATTCTCATTGTGATTATTTTTAACAGTGCAGTACAATCTGCTCTTTGGTAACTGTACATACAATAAAAGCATGCTGTTTTTTAGTATTTAATATTTAGTGACAAAATCATGAGACAGAACAATAATTTAATATAAAACAAAATCATAGATATAGAAAAAAAACAAAATCCTCACTCTTCAAACACATTGTGGGCTCCAAGCTGCTCCATAAAAGACTTGAATTGTTTCCTCTCCTCAGTGTCCGCTTCCTCTAAAGACAGAGAATGAGGAAACTCTGTCATTCTTTTTGTCGATTTTCTTTTCCTTGTTTGAGTCCACTGACTGCCGCCTGAATTGATGAGGTTTTCTAAAATACATAGAAAAGGCTAATTCATTATCCAAGACAAACATTAACTAAAGTCAAGTGTAAGATGTTATCACAAGGAGGATAGACTGGAGCCAGTTAGGTAAAAAAATCAGAGAAGGTAGTGACTCAGCAGGAGGGTCTTAATGGTTTCTGCATAAGTTTTCATTCTTCTTTGGATTGATGTCCCATTAAATGGTTTTATGGCCATGGCAAAGTCAATCAGCCACATCATGAGTCATGGCAATATGTCACGCCACATCTTTGCTTAGCCACCTTGGAAATGGGCCAAAACAGAAGTGAAATATGAGGTTATAATTATGGTTTTCCTTTTAGGATTCGCTCTTGCATTAATCAAAAAAAGACATGAAAATTACTAAATATAAGCTGGGCTAAATACAAGATTTCACAAATACAAGCATAAATTATTAATACACTGGCAACAGGAAAATGGTACCCTCTAGTCAGATTTTGTCTGGGAGTATGTTTAGCACCGCACGGGGAAGGTGATTAACCTACTCATTGCCGGACCGTTTAGGGCCGGGTCAGGTGATGTCACAGGTGGCCTTGCCCGATCCCGTTGCTCCAAGGCGTACAGTAAATGGAGGGGAAATGGGAAAGTTTGTCGTGACGCCACCTGTCTTATGCGGCCAGGGAGTAGCCGCCGCTGCAGAATTCCTCGCCGGGGCAGGTGTTATGGCAGCCGGGATGGTGTCGCTGTCACAGGCGGAGCGGGCCCTGGTTGGATGATGGGGGTTGGCGGTCCGTAGGAAGCGACAAAGCACGTACGTCGCTAACCAGAGTTTGAGTCAGAAACTGCAGTTCCAGGTTCTTTTTACTCACTGATTTAAAGCTGTGCCCAGGTGCTGGTCTCTGCCGTTGTGGGTTCCAGTCAATCCCAAGCAAGTAAGGGGCCACCACCGGTGTTTGAAGAGAGTGAGAGAGAGTGTCCTTTTCCTAAGATGACCTCCTTAGAAGTCAGGTACCTGGGCTGAGCTTCGTTCCAAGCCCCGGGCCTAGTGAAAAGTCCAAGAGTTCCAAAGGTATCTTGTCAGAACTATGGTCCTGATTCATCTGTCTTTGTGAGTGTGTTGCGCCTTCCTTTACCCCCAATGGTGCCCGCCCCCTGGCGGTTGCCCTAGCGACTGAAAAGTCCCATGCCTCTGAATGTCCAGCCCCCGTCTGCCTCAAGACAGCTCCCCAGTGGGAAGCACCTAATTGTATGTAAGGCTAGTTTCAGACGTCCGTGTTTCAGGTACGTGTGGCATCCGTGTTAAATCCGGATGTCACACATACCTGAAACACGGACGTCTCCATGTTATTTAATACTGGCACTTACACGGTCGTGTTTACACATGGACCGTGTGACCTCTCATGACCCTGCACTCACACGCAGAGACATGTCCGTTTTTCTCCGGCAGCACGGGTGTCACACGGATTGCACACTGATGTGATCCGTGTGACATCAGTGTGACACGTACCGGAGAAAACACGGGTCTTTTAAATAAAAAGATTTTCTATATTCACCTATATCCAGCGGTGCTGTCTCCGACCCTGCTGCCTCCGTCTCCTGCCTCCCGTTCATTAGACTCACTGAATATTCACTGCAGTGAAGAGCTGGAAGCAGGAGCAGCTCTGCGGACTTCAGTACCAGGGACCGCATTGTTGGGGACAGGTGAGTATCCAGCAGTGTGTGTGAAGAAATATGAGTGTGTGTTCAGTGTATACATGTATGTGCGCTATGTGTGTGTATGTGCTTGGTGTATCCATGTGTGTCTGCTATGTGTGTATACATATGTGTGTATACATGTGGGTGCCATGTGTGTGCTATATGTGTGTGTGTGTGTGTGTGTGTAGTGAGGACTTGGAAGCCGGAGCATCGCGGGGACAGCATCGGGGACTCCTCAGTTCCCAATGAACTCTGATGAACCGTGAAGTCACCGTTCTGACACCCGCTGTAGCGCAGGTGTCACGGGAGTGTCATCAGGATGCCATTAGAGTTCATTGGGAACTCCAATGACCTCCTGGATGTCACTGCACACACACTTGTTTGTGTATACTCACCTGTCCCCGCGATGCTATCCCTTGCGATGCGGTCCCCGGCACTGAAGTCCCCAGCGATTCTCTGGCTTCCAGGTCCTGAGTGCAGTGAATAATCAATGAATATAATGAGCGGCGGTCAGGAACAGGAGGCAGCAGAGCCGAAGACAGCACCGCTGTATACAGGTGAATATTGAAAATCTTTTTATTTCACAGACACATGTTTACTCCGGTGCTTGTCACACGTATGCAAACACGGATGTCACACGTATGCAAACACATATGTCACACGTGTGACGTATGCTTGACACACGTGTGACACACTTATGACACACATATAAAACACATATGACCATATCCATGCATGTGATTTGTACCTGATTAAACATGGACGGCTGAAACCGGCCTAAGGTGAAATGTGGTAACACTGATGATTAACCTCCCCTTTACCTAAGATGGATACAGCACCTTAACTGAGGTGCAGTACCCTGTGGCGACCAGAGCCTCAGGGGTGCCACATATGCCAATCACATACTCGCGACCAGGTGACCGCCATTCCAGGCTCTGAAACTGGCAAATCCTCGCACTGCAGGGTGTGTGTGATGTGAACATTCACTAGTCTGCAGTCACATAGAGTGACACATAGAATGACTGCAGACTTATGGATTTAGAGCAGAATCCATAAGTCTAGTCTACTTGGAATGTGACCAGGAGTATGCATATCCCATACTTGCACACTGACAGCGCACTCCATGCCAAACCCAAAAAGCCTCTTCAATTACTAAACAGAACATCATCCAAAAACTCCTGTTGCTTATGTATGGTTTTATGTATATTGGAGGAGATTTTTCTTGTACTTTTTGGCTGTTGAGGCGTACTTCTTGGCCTTGGAACCTTCAGTGTCTGCTGCCTCCAAATCTTGCTAAAGGTCCACCTGCCTTTTCAGGAATCTGCCGGCAGCTTTCTCTTTCTGCCAAGTCCAGGGAGTGTAGCCAGTGTTCCTTTTACTTACATCTTGTGAATTCTGCTGCCAACCATACCTCTAGGAACAGTCAATGTCTTTTCTATCTATCAGTCAGTATCTTACTTGTTTGTGCAGTGCATGTGTACCACCCCAGTGCCAGCAGCTGGGCTGCTGCTCGGATCCGGATCTGCGGTGGCTCGAGGGGTCTCCGGACCCGGGAGGGGTCGCGCGGACCCTCGAAATAAAAGGGGGGTATTTACAGGGGATTTTTGTGGCTAGAGTTCGTGACGCCACCCACCCAGTGTGTGGTAAGGTGGAATACCACCGCTGCTGTTGGGAGCGCCCGGTGGCGATGGAATGGCAGACAGGTGTTTAACCTCTCCGTGGGTAGAAGTAAGTGCCCCAGGGCTTGGTGATGGTGAAAGGGGAGCATCGTTGGGGAGGAAAGGGTCACTGTGTACTCACTCAGTCCAATAACGCTGACACCGACAACTTGTAAACCGGAATTCTTAGCACCGCTGTAGCAGGGAGGGAGTACGCTGGGATCCCGTGCCCGATGGTGTTGCTTGTTAGCCTGTGACCTTTTCATTGGCACTTTCTTTACTGGTTGGCCCCTATAGTATAGAACTAGTCGGGTCCCGCTCACCCGTATGGCTAACAGGGTTCACGCTTGGGATTTTCTGGACTATGTATTGGGGAAGTCCTATCCCCCTCGTTGCGCTAGTACCCCGATTTTGGAGCGGGTGGAGGACGAATTATGAAGTCTTCGCCCTCATTGGGTAAATTACCAGGACGCTTGAAGCTACTTCCCGGCCTAGGGTCCACGTACCCCGCCGTGCCCTGGCCCCTGCCCGGAGATAACTCAAGGTTGCCGGCTGCCCTGCTCGGCAGTTCTGTGCCCCTTGACATGATCCCCTGCGACCGGGGTTCCAGCTCCTACCAGGCCCAGACGAACGTCTGCCACCTAATAACTGAGGAGCCCAGCTCCTAACATCCTCCGACTACCTTGTGACCTCTCCTCTCAAGAGTCACCACTCACCTGACTACTCTTAACACTCCTGACCATCCCTAACCAACCCCCCAAATGGGCGGCCCTATTCCCTTCAGGCTACCCATTGGTGTGTCTGGTGGGTGTGGTGCATAGTGTTTCTAGGATTTTGACTAGCTTGTTCTTAGCAAAACCAAAGGCCAGGGACCTGTAACCAAGGAGAAGATGGACACCATGCAGAAGGGCAGATTGCACAATGTCCTGTGACGACCTGATAGGCCAGGGCGTCACACATGATCTCATCTCTTAATTTCTACCACACCCCATGAAAAATAGTGAACTGATGGCCAATGCATATGAGAAATGGGCTAAAAATCCTCAGCATAGCTACCAGAAACTAGTATCTGGCTATACATCAAATTTTCAGCAGGTTATACTGTAACAGCCAAAGTGTGCATTGCTAAAGATGCTTGTCACTAATTCTGAGACTGCAGAAGTCAATAAAAGTGGCATTGTGTGTTGAACGTGGAGAAAATATTTGTTATATTAGTTGAACAGTTTTTAAAGTCGGTGTTCAAAAAACAATGTATTTTAAATGTTTATACGTCTATAGATTTAATGTGATATACTTTACTCTATGTCAATATATTTAATGCATATCTATATAGTTAATGTAATAATCGTTTAACCCCTTTCACCCCCGGCTAATTTTCCGTTTTTCTCTGTTTTTGTTTTTTTGCTCGCTTCTGAGAGCTGTAAGGTTTTTGTTTTTCTGTTAATCTTGCCAGGGCTTTGTTTTTGCTGGACGAGTTGTACTTTTAAATGAAGCCATATGTTTTACCATATAAAGAATTCCAAGTGTTGAAAAGTTGCAAAAAAAGTGTGATTGCATGATTGTTTTTGAGATATTTTATTCACCATGTTCACTATATGGTAAAACTGATGTGTCGGTATGATTTCTCAGGTAGTTCGTAGATACCAAACATGTATAGGTTTACTTTTATCTAAGGGGTTAAAAAAAAATCTGAATTTTGGTGCAAAAAGTGGCGCATTTTTTGTGGCATTTTCCATCACCAATAGTGTTTTCATTTTTCCGAATCTATGGCTAAGTGTTGGTGGTGACCAAAAAATGTAATTTTGGAAGTTGGATTTTTTTTTACCGCTACACTGTTTACTGATCAGATTAATTGATTATATATTTTGATAGATCGGGCATTTCTAAACTTGGCGATACCAAATGTGTGTATATTTTTTTAAATATTATTAAATACTAGTTTAATTTTCAATGCGGCCAATGGGGGTAATTTGAACTTTTATTTATTTAATTTCTTGTTTAATTTTTTATAACTTTTTTTTACTTTTTTTTATTTTATTAGTCCCCTAGGGGATTATAAGGATTAGCAGTCTGATCACTCATTTATTTCTGTCGATCACAGCTACAGAGCTAAGATCACCAGAAATACTCACCTCTTATCACTGGTAGCACTCAGCCAGGTGAAACAGGAGGAGACTCATGCTAGCTACAGGAGTCATCACATGACCCTGTGCTACCATGAAAATTATTGGCTCACAGTTATCACATCACAGCATGACCGATGGAGCCGGGTGAGTGAAGATTTACCACGGCGGGGACATCGCGGTTTAAGGTGTTAACAGGCTTGGGTAGATTGCAGATCCACTCGTGCCTGCAAGGCACACATGTCAACTGTTCAAATCAGCTGACATGCGCATGGATCGCCGGCAGCAGCCACTGTTGATTACTTATGACCGCTTAGGATGTAGCAGTATGGCTCTCAGTCATTAAGGGGTTAATAATCTTTTCTAACATATCGTGAACAAAAATATAAACGCAACACTTTTGTTTTTGCTCCCACTTTTCATGCGCGGAATTCAAAGATATAAAACATTTTCTATGTACATAAAAGGCCCTTTTCTTCCAAATATTGTTCACAAATTTGTGTAAATCAGTGTTAGGCTAAGTTCACATTTCCGCTAAAATCTATCAGTCACAATCCGCTGCTCTTGTAAACAGCGGAATCCGTTTAGCGGATTCCGCTGCTCCCATAGACTTGTATGAGCAGCGGATTGTGACTGATGATGCTGCGTTGCACCCTCCGCCCGACTGATCAGTCGTGGAACGACTGACCGCCGGGCGGGAGGAACGCAGCATGTAACGTTTTTTGAGCAGCGAGATCCGTCGGATTTCGCTGCGCATGCTCTCTGGCTCCCTGCACACGTCACCAGCTTTGGTTGGTTACCCGATATTTACCCTGGTTACGGTGCAAGGAGCCAGCGCTAAGCAGTGTAGGCCCGTAACCAAGGTAAATATCGGGTAACCAAGGTAAACATCGGGTGCTTTGCTGTTACCCGATATTTAGGCTGGTTACGTGTGCAGGGAGGCCGACACTTCCCCGCTCGGCCCCGCCCCCTCCCGCACTCCGCACATGTATGTACACACACACACACACACACACCTGTCCCCAGCCATGCAGACAAGCACTGACACCCTCGTCTGGCCCCGCCCCCTGCTCGTCTCCGCCCCCTCCCGCACTTTGCATGTGCACACACACACATACATACATACATACATGCACATACACACACTCACTCACACATACACTCACCTGTCCCCAGCCATGCAGACCGCAGCACTTCTACTGACATCCTCAGCGCCTGGCCCCGCCCCCCGCTCGGCTCCGCCCCCTCCCGCACTTTGCATGTGCACACACATACATACATACATACATACATACATACATGCACATACACACACTCACTCACTCACAGATACACTCACCTGTCCCCAGCCATGCAGACCGCAGCACTTCCACTGACATCCTCAGCGCCTGGCCCTGCCCCCCGCTCGGCTCCGCCCCCTCCCGCACTTTGCATGTGCACACACATACATACATACATACATACATACATGCACATACACACACTCACTCACTCACAGATACACTCACCTGTCCCCAGCCATGCAGACCGCAGCACTTCCACTGACATCCTCAGCGCCTGGCCCCGCCCCCCGCTCGGCTCTGCCCCAGAACTCCGCCCCCCGCACACAACGGAATCCGACAAAGAATTCTGTTCTTTGTCATCCGTTGTACAGCGTTGAACAGCGCATCAGTCACATGCGTCAAGCGACGCATGTGACTGATACAAATCAACGGAAATGTGAACTTAGCCTAAGTGATTGAACAAGTCTCCTTTGCTGAAATAATGCAGCAACCTCACAGGTGTGGCAAATCAAGATGCTGATTAGTGAGCATGATTATTTCACAGTTGTGCCTTCGTCTGGCCACAATAAAAAGCTGCTCTAAATTGTGCCGTTTTATCACACAGTACAATGTCACATATGTTGTCAATTTTGAGTGAGCGTACAATCGACACACTGCAGGAATGTCCACCAGAGCTCTTGCCCATGAATTGAATGTGCATTTCTCTACCATAAGGCATCTCTAAAGGTGTTTCAGAGAATTATGCTGTACATTAAACCGGCCTCACAACTGCAGACCACATATAATCACACTGGCCCATGAGCTCTACATTCAGCATTTTCATCTCCAAGATCATCTGAGACCAGCCCCAGGACAGCTCCTGCAACAATCAGTTTGCATAACCAACGAATTTATGCACAAACTGTCAGAAACCGTCTCAGGGAAGTGCATCTGCATACTCATAAACCTCAACAGGGTCTCCATCTGACTATAGTTCATTGAGGTAACCGACTTGAGTGGGTAAATGCTGACATAGAATGGCATCTGGCACGTAAGAGTGGTGTTCTCTTTATGGAAGAGTCACGGTTTTCACTGTACTGTCAAATGGTAGTCACACCAGATACTGACTGGTTTTCTGACCCCTTCGGACCACCCAATGCTGTAAAACTGCACATTTTAGAGTGTCATTTTATTGTGGCCAGCCTAAAGCTAACCTGTGCAATAATCATGCCATCGTATCAACATCTTGATATGTCACACCTGTGAGGTGGATGTAAAACTTTGGTAAGGCCCCCTTCACACGTCAGTTATTCTGGTACATATGTTGCAGTTTTTATCAGTATCAGAATAACGGACATACGTGGACATACGGAGACCCATTAAAATCATTGGGTCTGCACACACATCAGTGATTTCTCGTTGACCATGTTTTTTTGCGGCGCACACATGTGTCCACGTGGTCTGTATGGAGACAAGTCCATTTTTTTCTGGCATCACTGATGTCCCACGGACCATACAGTGATGTGATTCATGAAACAAACACGTCCTAACAAAATCATGTACATTTAAAATAAAAAGCTTTTTAAACGCACCCGTTTCCAGAGGCTGTCTTCAGCCGCTGCTGTCTGCTGCTTTCAGGCTGGCTAATTATGCTCATAAATATACACTGCACAGCCAACCCGGAAGCAGCTGCAGCGGTGAAACAGCGACGGCCAGACACAGCATCGCGGGAGACTTCAGCACTTTAGACAGCAGTGCTGGCGACAGGTGAGTATAAGTGCCTGATCTCCATGTATTATCACGGATAGCACAACGAGATCATACATGTGCCAAAATCACGGCACACGGAGGGGCATATGCACCTTTATCACATCAGTGGAAAACGCGTGTGTTTTCACTGACGTTTGAAGGGGGCCTAAAGGAGAAGGACTTACAACACAGATTTAGACAAATTTGTGAACAATATCTGAAAAAAGGCTTTTTGTGTAGATAGAAAAAGTCTTAGATCTTTAAGTTCAGCTCCTGAAAAATGGAACCAAAAATGAAAGTGTTGCGTTTATATGTTTGTTCAGTGTATATAATATTTTGTAAAATATATAAACTTTTCTAATATAGTTTAATCACAATTTCCCTACCATTCCCACTGTACCTCTGTATCTTTCTGCTTTTTTTAACTTTCATTTTGATGACTTTTCATTTGACAATCCCAGTGCATGTTGGGATACTCAAACAGGATGTGATCAAGGGACAGTGCTGCGATCAGTGCCATAGCAACTTTCTCCACCCTGAAATGAATCATCATCAGTGGTGCTCTGTTCAGGGGCTAGTCTTGTTCCTGCTTTACTAAGCATCCATTGCTTGTCAATTCCAAAGTATGTCCAGTATCAGCTACATGCTTACAGTGCTATATTTCCTTTCAATGCGCAGTGGCAGTGCACTCCCTCTCCGCCTCTAATGAGAAGTAAAGAGCCAGCAAGTGAGCGCACTGTCAGTGTGCATTATAATGAGAGAACGTGGCGAGCAGGGAGAGCAGAGACTAGCCAATCCTAGAAACAGATGCCATCAGTTCTGTCGAAAGTCAGTTTTATTTCATTCTAGTGTCCACAAATTTAATGTAATTACTCACTTTTCAAGTATAGTTTAATAAAAAAAAAACCCAAACCCTACCATTCCCTTATTATTTTACTTATTCTTCCTGCATATTTTTCTTGACTTCAGTTTTGATGGTATTTCCTTCGAGAATCGCATATGAGTATCCCAGCATGCACTGGGGATTCTAAAATGAAACATCATCAAAACAGAAGTAAAATAAAAAGCAAAATAGAGAGGGAGAGAGGGAACGGTAAATAATTTTTCATTAAATATCTTAGAAAAGTGATTAGATTATTACAGTAAATAGATAACCATTTAAAGATTGAATTTCGCTTTGGTTTTGGACAACCCCTTTAAATTGCTCTTCTTTGATTGGTTTATAGTAACAACTAAAAGTTTGTAAATTTTGCTTATAAACCTAATTTAGAATAGAGGTTGAATATATTTTTTATTACAACAGTTGCTATGTGGATTTAATGAGTATTCTGTATTTGTGCCTTGGTGTAAACTTTGTAATGAAATAAAAAGAGATAAAAAATACATTAAAATATAAAAATGGAGAAAAACATTTATCTTTTACTCTGTCGATTCATTGGAAATTACTGTGGAAACTTTTTTTTAAACCAGAATCCGCTACGTTCTGTATCAACCACATTAGGTAACAATGGGTGTTGACCCAGTTGTGCAATTTCCACTCTGTTTTCTCCCTTCCTTTCTGTGTTTGTTCAGTACTCGGAGACCACCACCCATAAATATGCAGTAAAATGAATTGGTCGTGTTCTGTAATAGGTAACAGGAGATGATGAAACAGAAAAATTAATTTACAACATAAATCTTCAATGCTCTGGTGATTTATACACTATACTGTGCCTCTAAAATCACTAAATGGAAAGAGTTAATAGGACAATGATAACATTTCTTTGAACCTCTTCGACCACTTCCTTATTACTATGTATCACTTAACATCTAAATGGATACAGGACAAAATAGACAATAGGAATTAGCTTCTGATCTCAGAGATGAAAGTGGCTTTTGTGCTTCAACTTTAAAGAATTTAACGTCCATCTAAAAATAAACCCTTCATTCCAGTCTGACCTCTACAGAAATATATGTATGAGTCTTCAAAGGTTTCATCAAGCTATGTTTATATGTAATTTCAGTGCAGAAGAACAGGAAAAATGTACAGCCCTGAGTATAGACATGAGACATGCGTAATATGGAGGGTGTCAGAGTGATTGCTGAACAATCATTTATTTCGCAGATGTCTCATGGGTATGGCCAAGATCCATATGTTTAGTCTATGCCCATAACGTTCGTATAGTTCTGACCTGGAGTGGAACCCTGTATAAAGAAGACTTAGCCCAGCTGGTTCATCAGGGTCTTGTCATAGAAAAACGCTGTTCACTGTGCTTTCTTGTTCAGTATTAAAAATAGTATCGATCCAGCTACTTGCCAGATTAAGGTCCAAATTACATGCTTTGCTCAAGTGTCCTTTTAGCCTCCATGTATTGGATAGTGTCCTTTTTTCCTCCATGTATTAGATAGTGTCCTTTTGGCCTCCATGTATTGGATAGTGTCTTTTTGGCCTCCATGCATTAGATAGTGTCCTTTTAGCCTCCATGTATTAGATAGTGTCCTTTTGGCCTTCATGTATTGGATAGTGTTGTTTTGGCCTCCATGTATTGGATAGTGTACTTTTGGCCTCCATGTATTGGATAGTGTCCTTTTGGCCTCCATGTACTGAATAATGTCCTTTTGGCCTCCATGTATTGGATAGTGTCCTTTCAGCCTCCATGTATTGGATAGTGTCCTTTCGGCCTCCATGTATTGAATAGTGTTCCTTTGGCCTCCAATGTATTGGATAGTGTCCTTTTGGCTTCTACAGTGCCTTGCGAAAGTATTCGGTCCCTTGAATTTTTCAACCTTTCCCCACATTTCAGGCTTCAAACATAAAGATACAAATTTTAATATTATATTAAAGAATCAACAACAAGTGGGATACAACTGGGATGTTGAATGAAATGTATTGCTTATTTTAAACTTTTAAAAAAAATAAATAACTGAAAAGTGACGCGTGCAATATTATTCGTCCCCTTTACTTTCCGTGCAGAAAACTCACTCCAGAAGTTCATTGAGGATCTCTGAATGATCCAATGTTGTCCTAAATGACTGATGATGATAAATATAATCCATCTGTGTGTAATCAAGTCTCCGTATAAATGCACCTGCTCTGTGATAGTCTCAGTGCTCTGTTTAAAGCGCAGATAGCATCATGAAGACCAAGGAACACAACAGGCAGGTCCGTGATACTGTTGTGGAGAAGTTTAAAGCCGGATTTGGTTACAAAAAGATTTCCAAAACATTAAACATCCCAAGTAGCACTGTGCAAGCAATCATATTGAAATGGAAGGAGTATCATACCACTGCAAATCTACCAAGACCCGGCCGTCCATCCAAACTTTAATCTCAAGTAAGGAGAAGACTGATCAAAGATGCAGCCAAGAGGCCCATGATCACTCTGGATGAACTGCAGAGATCTACAGCTGAGGTGAGAGAGTCTGTCCATAGGACAACAATCAGTCGTACACTGCACAAATCTGGCCTTTATGGAAGAGTGGCAAGAAGAAAGACATTTCTCAAAGATATCCATAAAAAGTGCTGTTTAAAGTTTGCCACAAGCCACCTGGGTGACAAACCAAACATGTGGAAGAAGAAGGTACTCTGGTCAGATGAAACCAAAATCGAACTATTTGGGCACAATGCCAAACGATATGTTTGGCGTAAAAGCAACACAGCTCATCACCCTGAACACACCATCCCCACTTTCAAACATGGTGGTGGCAGCATCATGGTTTGGGCCTGCTTTTCTTCAGCAGGGACAGGGAAGAAGGTTAACATCGATGGATGGAGCCAAATACAGGACCATTATTGAAGAAAACCTGTTGGAGTCTGCAAAAGACCTGAGACTGGGATGGAGATTTGTCTTCCAACAAGACAATGATCCCAAACATAAAGAAAAATCTACAATGGAATGGTTCACAAATAAACGTATCCAGGTGTTAGAATGGCCAAGTCAAAGTCCAGACCTGAATCCAATCGAGAATCTGTGGAAAGAGCTAAAAACTGCTATAAACAAAGGCTCTCCATTCAACCTCCCTCAGCTCAAGCTATTTGCAAAGGAAGAATTGGCAAGAATTTCAGTCTCTCGATGTGCAAAACTGATAGCGACATACCCCAAGCGACTTGCACCTGTAATCGCAGCAAAAGGTGGCGCTACAAAGTATTAAAAGGAAGGAATAATATTATACGCCCCAATTTTCAGTTTATTTTTTATAAAAGTTTAAAATAAGAAATAAATATCGTTTACCTTAACAATTGTGTCCCACTTGTTGATTCTTCACCATAAGATTAAAATTTTTATCTTTATGTTTCAAGCCTGAAATGTGGGAAAAGGTTGAAAAACTCAAGGGAGCCGAATACTTTCGCAAGGCACTGTATGTATTGGATAGTGTCCTTTTGGTCTCCATGTGTTGGATAGTGTCCTTTTGGCCTCCAAGTATTGGATAGTGTCATTAGACAACTTAAAAGGGGGTGTCTTATAACTGTCGTGCACCACCGATAGTTTCTGGCTTACATTTCTGGAGTTACTTATGCCCCTTTCGTGGCATATATCATTATTAACTCATCATTAGGCCTCACCATGCTCTATCCTGGCCCAACTCTATCCATTTTGGGGACTGGTGTTAAAATTCCAAAAATCGCAACATTTTGGAGCAATTTTGAGTCATACAAAAAATTTGAAAACTCCTTTATGAATCATGGCCTAGGTATTAAGTATTCTCCTTTCTTCAGTAAATTATATTTGAAGCTATAGCTCCACAAATCTAAAATTTCTTAATGCAAAAGAATAATAATATACATAAAATTTCAGTAGCACCCTAGTGCTGAGTGCACTACCATTTATACACATAGGTGGCACTAGAGAGATGCTTTTTTCTTCTTCAAGAAGAGCTGTTTTGCCTATGGGTTAATGTAGGTTATACATAATATAATTAGATTTTCTAAAAAAGTGATTGCATTTGTTTAAAAAAAAGTAACACGTACTCAGTCCTGATGTGAACTCTTCATAAGTAAGATATCCTTTTTCTTCTTTATTAAGTTCATCAAACAGTTCTTCTAAGACTTCAGTAGTACAGAAAATGATTCCACTGATTGTCTGAAAAAGACAAAGATTATCAGATGAGGAATATCCTTAGGGATATCTACAAGAGTTTGTCAGTTCATGCATACTTTGGATCACAATGGCAGATCTTCATTATTCTGTTTGATCTTCTGTGTGTTGTGGCTTCTTGGGCCCTTCCTGTCCCTTATAGAAGAGTCATTGTTACTTATGTCCTCCATTGAGCTTTTTAAATCTGTCACCAGCTTTTTGCCACCTAATCTGAAAGCAGCATAATATTGAGATGGAGACTTTGATTTTAGCCATTATTGTTATTTACTGGGCTGCTTATCGTAGTTTTGATAAAATCAGTTTTATCAGAAGGAGATTATCATTAGAGGACTACTTGGCCTGTTGCCAGAAGTTCTACATATTCCTGAGCTCTGCATAACCACACCCCTGATTGGCAGCTTTCTGCATACACTGTATATGGGCAGAAAGCTGCCAATCAGTGGTGGGGGCGAGGTTATACAGAGCTCAGTATTCAGAGAACTGCTAGACCAGCAACAGAGAAAACAGTGATTTTATCAAAATGACAGAAAGCAGCTCAGTAAGTGACACATCGCTGGAATCAGGGTCTCTGCCCCCCCATTATACTGCTTTCAGATATGGTAGCTAAAACTTTGTGAAGAATTCCATAGATTGTACTACTTCACTGCATCCTTACCAAGTAAATCCAGATTATCTTTCCTGCATATATGTCAAATGTGAACAACAAATATTACATTAACTAATAGACCCATAAAAATGTGCTTCAGTGAAGGAAGAAGATGACATGCTGTTGACTGATGGTAGCGGTGGATTCCCTCCGGTTACCCGCTCCCCGGCTGCAATCTGGGCCGGAGGAGCTCTACACTTTGCCCGCAGGCGCTGGCCCTGGGGAAACTGGTGCCCTGGCGGTGGCGGTGTCTCCCCGGTTCAGGTCGGGCTGTTGCCTTCACTCGGGACTTGGTTGTTGGGGGAGCTGCGTCCCCGTCACTGACGGATTTGGCAAATCTGGCGACTCCTTGCCTTGCCGGGGTCCGAGAGGCCCCTGCCCTGGTGCTGACTGTCCTTCGGAGCACTGCTCCAGACCACCGGGCACACAGCCAACGGGGTCCTTCCAGGAACTTCCAAACGGTCCCCCTCCAGAGAATCACCGCCGTTGCTGACCTTGCTGTTCTGGCCCTCACAAAGCTGGACCCTTCAGGCTGTCTTTCTCTTCTGTCACTTTACTTGCTTTTCCTCCTTTTACTACTTTCACTTTCACTTTCTTAACTCCTCTCTTAGCTCCTCAACTTCACTCTTGCCCTCCCTGGGCTCAACTCCTCACTCAAGCTCTCCCTGAGCTCTTCTGCCTCAAGCCCTGCCTGGGCTAATCTGCTGTTCACTCAAGCTCGTCCCTGAGCTATCTGCCTGGTTACTTCCCGCCTCCAGTGTGGTGAGCTCCTCGGTGGGCGGAGCCAACCGCCTGGCCCACCCCCTGGTGTGCATCATCAACCTCTGGAGGAAGGCAACAAGGATTTGTGGTTAGCTGTGATGTGCCTACCTGGAGTGTGGGGTGTGGTGGTATGTGACCTGTGTCCCCTGGCTTGCCCAGGGCGACACATTCCCCCTTAGCAAAATGCAGACCGTCCGCGGGCTGCCGTCCTACACCGGTTTTATTTTTCTGTAAAAAGGGGATAACAGGGTTAAACAAAACATAAATAACATTTTTAATCAAAACTCTTCCCAAGACGGGAGGCACATTTACTTAAACGTTGCAACGGTATACGGTCACGGTTTCCGCTCTCTCCCACCCAAGCAACCTGGCCCTGATGCTGCCCCTAAAACCCAGACAGCACCCCTTGACCCACAGTCCAGCACAAGTTACCCGAGCGGGATCTGTCCTTCCCCTCCAGAGGGTGGCCACCGGTTCCTTTGGTGGCTGGGCCCTGGCCTGCTCTGCTCAGGGCCCTCCCTCCAACCTGCCTCTCCGGAGACGGTATAGCGGAAACGGTAACGGTACCCAACATATTTACAAGCCACTTAACGTTTGTGGTGCCCTGCAAGTTCACGGGCTTGTCCATGGATAGTTCCCATGCAAAACTTAAACGGTCCCCACGGGGACAACGGTTCTGGCTCCTGCCGGTTCAATCACAAAGGCAATCTGGTGAAGTACTCGGTATCATTTTCTTCTCATCATTTGCAGAACTTTTTCAAACAACACACAGCAAACAAGCAACTCAGTGGTGGTCCCAACGGGGACGGTGCAACGGGCATCCGCCGCCCTACTCCGGTCCTTTTTCTGCTTCATCCGAGGGAGGGGATGCAGAGCACACCTTGCTCTCCGGGCTGCCCCTCAGCTTTACGTCCAGGGCAAACCAGCCCCTCTCTCCGCAGTGCCGGGTGTAACGCACCATGTCCCCTGGTATGAGATTGCGGCCAGGATGCTCCTCGGGCAGATGGGCATGCACGTCCCGCCGGGCCACAAACACCTCGGCCTCCAGGCCCGGTTCGTATATGAATCCGTAGCCCCGGCGGATATCAAATCGCCTCACCTGCCCCTCGTAGAACGGGCCCCGGACACGGAAGGTCGCTTGCCGCAAGTTTTCTTTTTCCCGAATGGCTCGGGCCACTAGCTCGGCTTTCCTTCTCTCCCTCTCCGTGATCTCCAGGCCCAGCTTTGTCGGCTCCCTGTCCCAGTATGGCGCTGCTACCTGCTCCGGCGCACGGGTTGAGCCCCGCGGGACATCCAGCACGTTACCCACTGTCAGGAAGGTGGGTAGCGTATCCCGCGGTGTCATGGCCTTGGGCGCTGCCTTGCAGCAACAACCCGGCGCCACCTCAGCCGAGGTGTGGGGGATGGGCACAGGGGCTTTCCGCAGCCGGGCCTTCGGCTCGGAGCGGGTCGTCGGCTCCGGCTCGGGAAACTGCTCGGGGACGGTCTCTGGCACAATCTTCGGGGCCTTCCATGGTAATGCCTCTGGTTTGTTGCGGGCTCCGGCTACAGGTCGGTCCGCTGGGGCGGACGGGCTGGGTATCGCTACCGGTTGCGGTGGTAGCGGGCCTAGTGGCGGGGTCACGGCCTCCGAGACGGGTGGCGAGGGAGGCAACGGGTGGAGAGGGCTTGGACCGGGCCCCACAGCCGCGATGACCGGCCCTGCAAGGGCATTGGGACGTGGGTCACTCACCCTCCCTTTCTCCGCCTCCTCCTCGCGTCTCCGCACGGTGGCTACAACGTCCGCCATGTCGGCCTCCCACTCCTCCATGAGGAGCTGCATCTTGACCTGCAGCCGTTGATAGAGCTGCGCGGTCCGGATCTCCACCCACGCCGCGGTTCCAGGCGCGGGGGGTACGGTGTCGCGGGACGGCATCCACATGGTGTCTTCACTGGTTGCTTCCAGGAACGGTATTTTTGCAAGGTCCTGGCGTCCCTGCATTTATAGCCGCAGCTACATGCGTCCAGCCGCCATCGCGTCCCCCTTAGCTCTTTCCGGCCCCTCCTCTCTCGGGGCGGGGTTTTGGCCTTCGCGCCTCTACTGCTCGAGAAGACGCTCGAGCGGGAACTTTTCGCGCCAAAGATGGCGGCTTCTGAAATTTTTCTGCCGAATGCCTCCGGCGGTAACAAGGCGCACCTCTACCTGACGGCAGAGCGGTAAGATCCTGTTCGTGACGCCAAGTTGTCGCGGGCGGGGAGGAGGGTGTCAGCACACCGCGCTCACCCCTTCTGCTCGGGTCCGGCGGCTGCTCCTGGTGGCTCGAGCTGTGGGCCGGATCCCGGGGTTTCTCGAACGACACTCCTCGCCCGTGAGTGAAAGGGGGTGTTTGTGGTTGGATGTGGGGATTGTTATAGTTCGTGACGCCACCCATGGTTGTGGTGATTGCACCACCGCTGCTCAGTGTGGGGGTCCCGGGGATGGTGATGCGGAGCAGCCAGGTGTTGTGTTGCCCCTCCGTGGGTAGGGGTTGGTGATCCCGGGGCCCGGTGATGAGATGTAAAGTGTAGGGCCTGGAGGGCGCAGGGACGCGGGGGCAGCGCTGTGCCTTGCGGCACTGTGGTACTCACTCAGCCTGACACACGGACACAGTTTGTACGGTAAACCAACGGCTGGTAGGACGGTCCCACAGACGGCTGCACCTGCACTCCCGGTAGGTGACGGTGATGTCTCTCTTCCTTGCACCTATGTTGACTGATGGTAGCGGTGGATTCCCTCCGGTTACCCGCTCCCCGGCTGCAATCTGGGCCGGAGGAGCTCTACACTTTGCCCGCAGGCGCTGGCCCTGGGGAAACTGGTGCCCTGGCGGTGGCGGTGTCTCCCCGGTTCAGGTCGGGCTGTTGCCTTCACTCGGGACTTGGTTGTTGGGGGAGCTGCGTCCCCGTCACTGACGGATTTGGCAAATCTGGCGACTCCTAGCCTTGCCGGGGTCCGAGAGGCCCCTGCCCTGGTGCTGACTGTCCTTCGGAACACTGCTCCAGACCACCGGGCACACAGCCAACGGGGTCCTTCCAGGAACGTCCAAACGGTCCCCCTCCAGAGAATCACCGCCGTTGCTGACCTTGCTGTTCTGGCCCTCACAAAGCTGGACCCTTCAGGCTGTCTTTCTCTTCTGTCACTTTACTTGCTTTTCCTCCTTTTACTACTTTCACTTTCACTTTCTTAACTCCTCTCTTAGCTCCTCAACTTCACTCTTGCCCTCCCTGGGCTCAACTCCTCACTCAAGCTCTCCCTGAGCTCTTCTGCCTCAAGCCCTGCCTGGGCTAATCTGCTGTTCACTCAAGCTCGTCCCTGAGCTATCTGCCTGGTTACTTCCCGCCTCCAGTGTGGTGAGCTCCTCGGTGGGCGGAGCCAACCGCATGGCCCACCCCCTGGTGTGCATCATCAACCTCTGGAGGAAGGCAACAAGGATTTGTGGTTAGCTGTGATGTGCCTACCTGGAGTGTGGGGTGTGGTGGTATGTGACCTGTGTCCCCTGGCTTGCCCAGGGCGACACACGTGTGTGTATGCATGTGTGTGTGCATGTGTGTGTGCTTGTGTGCATGCATGTGTGTGTCTGCATGTGTGCATGTGTATGTGTGTGCATGTGTTTGTGTGTGTTTGTGTGTATATGTGTGTATGTGTGTGCATATGTGTGTATGTGTGTGCAAGTGTTTGTGTATGTGTGAGCGCGCGCGTGTGTGTGCAAGTGTGCGTGCATGTATGTGTGTGTGCGTTCATACATGTGTGTGCGTGCATGTGTGCGTACATGCTTGTGTGTGTGCATGCTTGTGTGTGTGTGTGCATGTGTGTGTAGAATGGGAATAAAAATGGATGTTTCTGGGAGAAGTGACACATCGAGAGCCAATACAATAGCAGAAATATTTATTACGATGGGAAGTATATTGGATATACACACTATATACAACCAAACCTAGGGGCAGGGCCGTATTTGCCACTAGGCACCCGTGGTCCCGTGCCTAGGGCGGCACGTTGCGGGGGGCGGCACTTTCTGGCAGCAAAAAAAAAAAAAAATTTTTATAAATTTTTTTTTTTTTTTTTTTACATCCCCGCCCCCCGTCCCTCCCTCCGTTACACTCAACTGTGTTCCGGGGGGGGCGCACTTCTGCTGTCTATTTCAATACATTGCGGGCGCCAGGCATAGTGAGCTGACTAACCCCGGAAGTTCCATGGCCTGCACTTCCGGGGTCAGAGGCGCGCGGGCGCGACATTCAGCTGACTGCCCCGTGCTGCAGCGTCCAATGCTGCAGATGACACATGCCGTGGAGGAGGACGCGTCTGAAGCTGGAGCCAGAAGAGGAGCCAGCCAGAGCAGGGCAGCGGGCACCGGAGCAGGTAAGGCAGAGGCAGAGCCTAGAATGTATGGGCTCCTTACAGGTTAGTTGATGATCGTTGCAAATTGCGATGCCTCTTTTTGTCCACTGTAATCATGCAAGGGGAGGCTGGGGGGAGAGAGGCTGGGAAGAGAGGGAGGCTGGGAAAAGAGAGAGGCTGGGGGGAGGCTGGGAAGAGAGAGAGGCTGGGGGGAGGCTGGGAAGAGAGAGAGAGAGGCTGAGGCTGGGAAGAGAGAGAGGCTGGGAAGAGAGAGGCTGAGGGGAGGCTGGGAAGAGAGAGAGAGGCTGAGGCTGGGAAGAGAGAGAGACTGAGACTGGGGGGAGGCTGGGAAGAGAGAGAGGCTGAGGCTGGGGGAGGCTGGGAAGAGAGAGAGGCTGGGAAGAGAAAGAGGCTGAGGCTGGGGGGAGTCTGGGAAGAGAGAGAGAGGCTGAGGCTGGGAAGACAGAGAGGCTTAGGCTGGGGGGAGGCTGGGAAGAGAGGCTGAGGCTGGGGGGAGAGAGGCTGAGGCTGGGGGGAGGCTGGGGGGGAGAGAGAGGCTAAGGCTGGGGGGAGAGAGGCTGGGGGGAGAGAGAGGCTGAGGCTGGGGGGAGAGAGAGGCTGAAGCTGGGGGGGAGGCTGGGAGAAGAGAGGCTGATGCTGAGGGAGTCTGGGAGGGGGAGGCTGATGCTGAGGGAGGCTGATGCTGAGGGAGGCTGGGAGGGGGAGAGTGAGGCTTGGAGGAGGGAAGCTGATGCTGAGGGAGACTTGGAGGAGGGAGGGAGGAGGGAGGCTGATGCTGGGGGAGGCTGGGAGGAGGGAGGCTGATGCTGGGGGAGGCTGGGAGGAGGGAGGCTGATGCTGGGGGAGGTTGGGAGGAGGGAGGCTGAGGCTAGGGGAGGCTGGGAGGAGGGAGGCTGATGCTGGGGGAGGTTGGGAGGAGGGAGGCTGAGGCTAGGGGAGGCTGGGAGGAGGGAGGCTGAAGCTGGGGAAGGCTGGGAGGAGGGAGGCTGAGGCTGGGGGAGGCTGAGGCTGGGGGAGGCTGGGAGGCTGAGGCTGGGGGAGGCTGGGAGGAGGGAGGCTGGGAGGAGGGAGGCTGGGAGGGGGAAGGTGAGGCTTGGAGGAGGGAGGCTGATGCTGGGGGAGGCTGGGAGGAGGGAGGCTGATGCTGGGAGGAGGGAGGCTGATGCTGGGAGGAGGGAGGCTGATGCTGGGAGCAGGGAGGCTGATGCTGGGGGAGGCTGGGAGGAGAGAGGCTGATTCTGGGGGAGTCTGGGAGGGGGAGGCTGATGCTGAGGGAGGCTGATGCTGAGGGAGGCTGGGAGGGGGAGGGTGAGGCTTGGAGGAGGGAAGCTGATGCTGAGGGAGACTTGGAGGAGGGAGGCTGAGGCTGGGGGAGGCTGGGAGGAGGGAGGCTGAGGCTGGGGGAGGCTGATGCTGGGGGAGGCTGGGAGGAGAGAGGCTGATGCTGGGGGAGGCTGGGAGGGGAAAGGTGAGGCTTGGAGGAGGGAGGCTGATGCTGGGGGAGGCTGGGAGGAGGAAGGCTGATGCTGGGGGAGGCTGGGAGGAGGGAGGCTGATGTTGGGGGAGGCTGGGAGGAGGGAGGCTGATGTTGGGGGAGGCTGGGAGGAGGGAGGCTGATGCTGGGGGAGGCTGGGAGGAGGGAGGCTGATGCTGGGGGAGGCTGGGAGGAGGGAGGCTGATGCTGGGGGAGGCTGGGAGGAGGGAGGCTGATGCTGGGGGAGGAGGGAGGCTGAGGCTCGGGAGTCTGGGAGGAGGGAGGCTGAGGCTGGGGGAGGCTGGGAGGAGGGAGGCTGGGAGGAGAGAGGCTGATGCTGGGAGGGGGAAGGTGAGGCTTGGAGGAGGGAGGCTGATGCTGGGGGAGGCTGGGAGGAGGAAGGCTGATGCTGGGGGAGGCTGGGAGGAGGAAGGCTGAGGCTGGGAGGAGGAAGGCTGAGGCTGGGGGAGGCTGGGAGGAGGAAGGCTGAGGCTGGGGGAGGCTGGGAGGAGGAAGGCTGATGCTGGGGGAGGCTGGGAGGAGGGAGGCTGATGCTGGGGGAGGCTGGGAGGAGGGAAGCTGATGCTGGGGGAGGTTGGGAGGAGGGAGGCTGATGCTTGGGGAGTTTGGGAGGAGGGAGGCTGAGGCTAGGGGAGGTTGGGAGGAGGGAGGCTGAGGCTAGGGGAGGCTGGGAGGAGGGAGGCTGAAGCTGGGGAAGGCTGGGAGGAGGGAGGCTGAGGCTGGGGGAGGGGGAGGCTGGGAGGAGGGAGGCTGAGGCTGGGAGGAGGGAGGCTGAGGCTGGGAGGGGGAAGGTGAGGCTGGGAGGAGGGAGGCTGATGCTGGGGGAGGCTGGGAGGAGGGAGGCTGATGCTGGGAGCATGGAGGCTGATGCTGGGGGAGGCTGGGAGGAGAGAAGCTGATGCTGGGAGCAGGGAGGCTGATGCTGGGGGAGGCTGGGAGGAGAGAGGCTGATGCTGGAGGAGGCTGATGCTGGGGGAGGCTGGGAGGAGAGAGGCTGATGCTGGAGGAGGCTGATGCTGGGGGAGGCTGGGAGGAGAGAGGCTGATGCTGGAGGAGGCTGATGCTGGGGGAGGCTGGGAGGAGAGAGGCTGATGCTGGAGGAGGCTGATGCTGGGGGAGGCTGGGAGGAGAGAGGCTGATGCTGGAGGAGGCTGATGCTGGGGGAGGCTGGGAGGAGAGAGGCTGATGCTGGAGGAGGCTGATGCTGGGGGAGGCTGGGAGGAGAGAGGCTGATGCTGGAGGAGGCTGATGCTGGGGGAGGCTGGGAGGAGAGAGGCTGATGCTGGAGGAGGCTGATGCTGGGGGAGGCTGGGAGGAGAGAGGCTGATGCTGGAGGAGGCTCATGCTGGGGGAGGCTGGGAGGAGAGAGGCTGATGCTGGAGGAGGCTCATGCTGGGGGAGACTGGGAGGAGAGAGGCTGATGCTGGAGGAGGCTCATGCTGGGGGAGGCTGGGAGGAGAGAGGCTGATGCTGGGGGAAGCTGGGGGAGAGAGGCTGAAGCTGGGGGAGGCTGGGGGGAGAGAGGCTGATGCTGGGGGAGGCTGGGGAGAGAGGGGCCAATGCTAGAGACAGAGGACAAGGGTTGAGGGATAGAGCAATGACAATATCGATGGGGGGGAGTGTAAGGGCTCAGAATAAGAGGGGCCAGCATTGGGAGCTCATTATGGAGAAGGGGCAGCATGTCTGGGCTCAGTATGGAGTGGAACAATGTAGGGGAGTCAATATCAAGAGTGGGGTAGTGTGTGTGTGGGG
Organism: Anomaloglossus baeobatrachus; assembly: GCF_048569485.1. Lineage (NCBI taxonomy): Eukaryota > Metazoa > Chordata > Amphibia > Anura > Aromobatidae > Anomaloglossus > Anomaloglossus baeobatrachus. The sequence goes on along the minus strand of NC_134354.1, from coordinate 192,744,705 downwards.
GGTCTCAGCATAAGCGTTAGTGTGGTGGTCTTAGGATGAATGGGGCAGCATGGAGGTGACATTATGAAAAAGAGGAAGGCAGCATTAGGAGCTCATGGAGAGGGGCAGCATGCACGGGACACTGAGGAGGGGGCAGCATGCATGGGACATTGTGAGGAGGGGGCAGCATGCATGGGACACTGTCAGGAGGGGGCAGCATGCATAGGACACTGTCAGGAGGGGGCAGCATGCATGGGACACTGTCAGGAGGGGGCAGCATGCATGGGACACTGTCAGGAGGGGGCAGCATGCATGGGACACTGTGAGGAGGGGGCAGCATGCATGGGACACTGTGAGGAGGGGGCAGCATGCATGGGACACTGTGAGGAGGTGGCAGCATGCATGGGACACTGTGAGGAGGGGGCAGCATGCATGGGACACTGTGAGGAGGGGGCAGCATGCATGGGACACTGTGAGGAGGGGGCAGCATGCATGGGACACTGTGAGGAGGGGGAAGCATGCATGGGACACTGTGAGGGGGCAGCATGCATGGGACACTGTGAGGGGGCAGCATGCATGGGACACTGTGAGGAGGGGGCAGCATGCATGGGACACTGTGAGGAGGGGGCAGCATGATGTGAAGACAGTGTGCAGATCATATTTCATAATTGAGGAAGGTGTGGTGGGTATAATTTATAAGGGAGGGCAGTGTGTAGTTTATTAGGGGCAGTGTGACAGTCACAGTATATAAGTGGGGACGGTGGGAATATTTTATACTCATGCTATGTTTTGATGTGCCCGTGGTGATTCCCATTGGGGGGGGTTAGTGCCCTTCGTTTCTCATTGATACTTTTTCAAGTGTTTTACAGAGTAGATCTGCCTTAAACAGATGTCGTGTGCGAAAACTCAGTTTTACGTTGTCAATAAGGGGCGCGACCACTTAAAGTGCCTAGGGCAGCACGAAGGCAAAATACAGCCCTGCCTAGGGGTGTAAATGAGAATTCACATTTTAGTGTTTTTTTTATAGAAATATATGCATAATGTACATGTGTTCTTCCTATGCCTGATGTATTCACTCATTTAAAGTGACAGTCAAACATTTAAAGATAGATTAAAGAAGTTATCCACTATTTTTAAACTGATGGCAGCAGATGGCCAGAAATGCTCAGTTCCAGAGATGCGCTGCCAACTGATAGTGTCCGCGGCCGGGTACTGCACATCCGCCTCCCATTGAAATCAATAGGAGATGGATTTGCAGTACCTGGCCACGGCCACTATCAGAAGTCTGGACCCCAATTCCGGCTACCTGTTGCCACCACCAATACCAAGAACAGCTGATCGGCGGGGTGTGGGGTGACGGACCCTGACCAATCAGACATTCATGACTTTTCCTAAATATAGGCTATCAATGTAAAAGTTTTAGCAACCTCTTTAAGCAATGGTAATTTACCAAGACTAAAAAATAACTTATGATATTATTATATATGATATGTTTTTAATTGATTTTTAATGCTGTATTTTCTGTTCTAGGATTGGTGATGGAGGTCCCATGGTATTGTAGTGCCAGTGAGCCATCAGGAGCTACAGGGAACTGCATCCTATCAGAGATGCAGGGCCTACCCCCAGGGACACAGAAGACCAGTGCCGGTAACACCAAAACACCCATATAAATCCCTGTTTTTCTCTCCCCCAAAACTGGTGACAGGCTAGGGTTGGACCCAATGGATGGCCACCTAGGGTTGGAACTGATACAGTCCACTAGATAACAACCAGGGAGGAGGAGCCAGACAGTCAGTAAGTGGAAGTGAAAGGAGATGGACGTAACGGTACTGACGGGAGAGTGTAGCAGTGACCTGTCAGGCTCAGGCATGTGGTTGCCAAGGGAGTATGGTGGAGTACTCTCGGAACCATAGCACCGATGGGGTGCAGAGCCCTAGGTCAGGAAAACGCTCCAGGTAGACCTGATAAAATCTGTATGGTGAGGGGACCATCGAGGACCTCACCAACCGTAGAGTTAGGGGCACAGCAGTGACGGGAGAACCTGGGACCTGGAACAGAGAACCGATCCAACAGGGTTCAAACTGCCTGCCGTATGGATTAAGACTGAAAGACTACCAGGAGGGGACCCCCAGATGCTCCAAGCCACGGGGACTCACCAACCAGAGACAGGTGCAGGGGAAGTAAGCCACCAAGTAACCACACCAGGACTGGAACTAAGGGGACCAGTGGTGAAGACCAGCCTCCATCGGGTTGCAAGCAACATCTTTGTGAGTAAAGAACCAGTTACACTGCAATCCCTTGTGTGGTCTACCTTCTTTCCGCGCCCCAGTATTATCAACGGACATAAACAACAAACACCATCATCTATCCTCTGGGGCCTGACGCTACTTGCGGAGGGCCCAACATCCAGGCTGCCATTATCAGCCCCAGCAGTGAGAGATTGTGCAGCGGTGGCTCCATCCATATAGCCGCAACCCGCAAGTGGTGTCATGACAAAATCTTTATTAATAATACCTGTTAATATCCCTCTTTTAAAAGTAACCACCCAGGCTCACGGAACCGGGCACCGGCCGTTACACCTGTGACACTTCCCAGTGAAACCAGGCCCGGAACCAAGTACGCCATAGCCCTGGGGTGCGACAGTGTTAACCTTGATCCCGCGTCTCTGCCTGTTCCTATTTGAAATTAATTTTTCACTTGTCTATATCGCACTATGGTGGGAATTATTCACTGTGTTTATCCTGCATGTGTTTGACCGTTGAATTATAAAAATGGATGTTATTCTATGCCATTTTTTGAGATACATGTGCCGCCCCGCGACAGCCGATGGGCTGCTCGGATCCGGATCTGCAGTGGCTCAAGGGGTCTCCGGACCCAAGGCGGGATCGCGCAGCAGCTCGAAATGAAAAAGGGGGAAAAGATATTTACAAAAGGGGGTGAAAGGATTGGATCGTGTTCGTGACGACACCCACGGGTCGTGGTAAGGCGGGATACCACCGCTGCTGCATTTGGGGGAGAGCACCCGGGAGCGATGGGATGGCAGCTTGTGATGTTAACCCCTCCGTGGGCAGGGGAATGGTGTCCCGGGGCTCGGTGATGGACTGGCTGGGGACCCGTCGAGAGTAGAGGGGCACAATGCACTCACACAGTCCAGAGATGCTGATACTGACACCAGGTAAACCAAAGTCCTGAATGCCTTGCAACCTTTGGGTGAGCACACTGGGTCCGTGCCCTTTTGGTGTTACTGGTTGGTCTGAAGCCTTTGGTCTTCTGACATTAGTCTGTGAGTTTTTGCTTAATTTCTGGAGGATTTTTATTCCTCTTTTTGGTGTTTTTTATATATATACACATATATGATATATTAGTGTAGGGACCCACAAAAATGAGGATCCGTGACGTGGATTGTGAGCTCTCCGTACTATGGACATATTACCTACCAATACCTCATATATTTATTTATTCTTTTGCACAGAATATTTTATACAGGATGCAGCCAGGCCTCTTTATGTTAGGCCTTGCATGCTATATATACTCACTGTCCCTGCATGGAGCACATATTTAGTACTGGCGCAGCCCGCTTGCATCTATTGTGATGAGGCGTAACTAATAGGCTGCTTACCAGATACTGTGAACCTGCATGTGTGAACAGTGACCTATGCAAGCCACAAGTGTGCAATTTTACCATCTTCCTTTGCACCTGGGATGTCTCCATTTAATGGAGGTCTTGCTGCATCCTGGCAGTGCATTAGGCTTTTTGGCCTTGGGCAGTTTGCATCTTCTGCCATTAGTCTGTGAGTTTTTGCTTAATTTCTGGAGGATTTTTATTCCTCTTTTTGTTGGTCTGAAGCCTTGTCCCGTGGCATTGTGTTTCCTCTGTGTGGATCCCTTTCGCCTGAAACTACTCGGGTCCCGCTCACCTGCATGGCTAGTGTCGCGGGCGGAGGAGGGGACGCTGCGCTCTCCTACTGCTCGGGTCCGGCCACGGCTGCTGCTGCTCGGTGGTGGCTCGAGCGGTGGGCCGGATCCCGGGGACTCGAGCGGCGCTCCTCGCCCGTGAGTGAAAAGGGTGGGGATTGGATGGTGGGGATTTGGTTATTGTCCGTGACGCCACCCACGGTTGTGGTGATATTGGTGACACCACCGCTGCTTTAGACGGGGATCCCGGGAGCGATGACAGGGAGCAGCCTGGATGTTAGTTCTCCCCTCCGTGGGTAGGGGGTTGGTTGTCCCGGGGCCCGGTGATGGGGTAGGGATGGATGGCAGGCGGGTTACGGGGCCTGGTGAGGTGCAGGGTCGCGGGGGCAGCGCTGTGCCGCACTGCACAGTGGTACTCACTCAGCCAATGATGAGGACACAGTTCTCGGTAAAACACATGGCTGGATGGACGGGTCCCACAGACGGCTGCGGTGTTGTTTCTCCCGGCAGGTTGATGGTGACTGCCTTTCCCTGCACCTGTGTACTGTAAACGGTCCCAGTGGGTTCCCACCGGTAACCCGCTCCCCAGCTTGGATGGTTGCCGAAGGAGCCCTTTTGCCCGCAGGCTCTGGCCCTGGGAACTTTAGCCTTGGCGGTGACTGTGTTTCCCTCTCTCGGTTGGACGGTTGCCTTCTGACGGGACTTGGCTACTGGGAAACCCAGGAGGTTCCCTTCGCTAACGGATTTGGCAAATTCACGGCGACTCCTAGTCTTGCCGGGGTCCGTAAGCCCTTGCCGGATGGTGCTGGCTTCTCTTTGCGTACCGGTCCGGTACCGCCGGGCCACCGCCCGTCCACGGTCCTTATGGCTAGCTCCAATAGGCCACTCCTGCAGACGGTCACCACCGTCTGCCAACCTTGCTGATCCGTCCGGGCCGCACACCCGGACCAACTTCAGTCTGCTCTACTACCACTTTCCTTCCTCTCACTTTCACTTCCCTCACTGAACTCTCTCTACTCCTCAACTCATCTGCCTGCTTTTCCCGCCTCCAGGACTGTGAACTCCTCGGTGGGCGGGGCCAACCGCTTGGCCCACCCCCCTGGTGTGGACATCAGCCCCTGGAGGAAGGCAACAAGGGTTTTTGTCTGACTTTGGTGTGCCTGACCGAGAGTGTGGGGTGTGTAGGTGTTGTTCTCTGTGGCCCCTGGCTTGTCCAGGGCGCCACACTAGCAGGGTGAGCTTGCTCTCAGGGTTCACTCTTGGGATTTTCTGGACGGATTTGGGAAGTCCTATCCCCCTCGTTGCACTAGTACCCCGATTTTGGAGCGGGTGGAGAACGGTTCGTGAAGAGTCCGTCCTCGTCAGGTGAATTACTGGGCTGCATAAAGCTCCTTCCCAGCCTAGGGTCCGCGTACCCCGCCGTGCCCTTGCCCCTGCCCGGTTGTAGCACAAGGCCGCCAGTCTGCCCTCCGTGGCAGTACCGTGCCCCCCTGTCACTACCCCCTGCGACTGGGGTTCCAGCTCCTTCCAGGCCAGGCCAATGTCTGGCACCTGGGACGGGTACAGGAACCCAGCTCTGCAGCGTGACCTTGTCCTGTCATGGCTCACTGACACTCTCCGACAACTCTGACACTTCTGGCCCTCCTTCTACCATCCCCCCATCTGGGTGGCCCTATTCCCCTCAGGCCGCCCAATAGGTGTCTGGTGGGTGTGGTGCAGAGTGTTCCTCAGGATTTGTGTACACCTGTTCTTAGCAACAGCAAAGAGACAGGACCCATAACCAAGAAGGAGCGGGTACCATGCAGAAGGGCAGATTGCAAGGCACCCTTGTGACGACCTGATAGGCCAGGGCATCACATACAGAAGGAATTTATTATACAGAGAACTAAAAGTTGCCATTGTCGGCTATTCTAAAGATGGTGTAAATCAAAAGATTTTTATAGGTCATTTTTCCTTTGACCTTCCAGTGCCCTACCATTTTCACATTCAGGCATAACAACGTTTTATAATATAGTCACAGATGGATGATATTTCTTGGTTACCTCCATATCCTCTCTTGTGATATATATGTTGGTATTTGTGCCGTCATTTGACAAAGCTTGCTTAATTTTTTCAGATATTTCATTAAAAATAGGATTGTCTTCACTTTTTGGGTGGTTCTCAGCCTCCACCTCAGCTCCATCCTCCTGTTTCATCATGAGTTTTCTTGATGAACCCAGTTTTCTTCCTTTTTGTCTTTTTCGATCCATGATTTAAGATGTTTATACACCTATTTGTAATAGAAAGTAAAGGGTTGTAATTACAGCTTAGTGGTGCGCATTATAGTCAGACTGAAACATTTAATTTTTTTATATATTAATATGCATGTCATAGGCCACAGAAAGCTTTAAAAGGATTACGAAGTTGAGAAAACCCATTAATACCTGATCCATGAAATTGTAACTACAGGCACCCCCGTCTCTTAGCAGAATGAATGAGACTTGGCTCCTTAATTTTATTTATATAGTAGACTGAATTCACAATAATTTTAGGAATTCTGTTATTCTATTTCATATTAGGAACCGAAAAATGCAGCTCATGCTAGTGATCAGATCCATTAGATGGAGTATAATAATAGGGTCCGTCGGGGTTGCATTATTTTACTTGAGTGAATAGTGATGCAATCATAAACCTAGCCTACAGCTGATGCTTTAAGGTCTCATCAGTTTTTCATAGGAAATTATCTTTTTATAATTTAACCCATTATTAAACTTGACCCCTGCAGATGCTACCAAAAACCTCTTCAACATCCTACATTTTCAGGAATGTTAAGACCCCCCATACACATTAGGCTAGGCTGCTGATATCAATTGAATAGGCCAACATACGTATTGTATCGGGGCCTCCAACTCTCCTAAGGCAGATGATGTCAGAGGGTGGGGAGGTTCTGGACCTTGAAATTTCAACTCACAATTCTTTTGTTCTCTGGGAGATAAGCCACTGTCAGAGGAGATATTTACAGAGAACACATGTAATCAGCTGAGGCAAGCGTTACTGTATATAGGGAAATTGTTGGCATTGGAGCCTATGGGTGTATTTGAAAACCCAAGAGTACCATTAGTGTGCTGAGAGCACAGAGCACAGGACGGGAGGACGCTGACCGGAGCATCGGGGGAATGAGGAAAGAGGTGAGGATGGAGCAGTGTTGGAAAGAGGAGAGAGGTGAGCACTTGTTGTGTTTTTTTTTTTTTATAAATCAGTGAGTACACGGTGGCCAGAGGCCTGGGGGGCTGGCTGCATGATACATGGAGGCCTGACGCTGGCTGCATGATACATGGAGGCCTGGAGAGCTGACTGCATGATACATAGAGGCCTGGGGGGCTGGCTGCATGAAACACGGAGGCCTGGGGGGCTGGCTGCATGATACACGGAGGCCTGGGGGGCTGGCTGCATGATACACGGAGGCCTGGGGGACTGGCTGCATGATACACGGAGGCCTGGGGGCTGACTGTATTATACACAGAGGCCTGGGGGACTGGTTGCATGATACATGGAGGCCTGGGAAGCTAGCTGCATGATACACATGGAGGAGTATGGGGCTGTACAATACAATATGAAGGTTTTTAGGGCTGCATTATAATACATATAGGACTATGGGGGCTATATTATAATATATGGAGGACTATGGAGGCTACCTTATACATGGACTATGGAGGTGCATTATAATATATGGAGGACTATGTGGTGCAGTGTAATATATGGAGAACTATGGGGTGAATTATAATATATGGAGAACTATGGAGTGAATGATAAAACATGGAGAACTATGGGAAATTCATTATAATAATTAGAGGGCTATGACGTCTATTTTATACATGGAGGACTATGGGGGTGCATTATAATATATGAAGAACTATGTGGTGGAATATAATATATGGAGTTTTATGGGGTGAATTATAATACATGAACTATGGGAAATGCATTATAATACATGGAGGACTATTGTCACGCTCCCCGGGTCCCCTGCGCTGCCCCCCGGCTCACCTGTCATGCTCCCCGGCTCCCCTGCCTCGCTTCCCGGTTCCTCGGTCCGATCACCGCCGCTCCCCGCTCTCCAGCATCCATTGCCGGCGCGTCCCCGGCGTCCTGGTCCCCGCTCCCGGCGCCCGTCGGCTTCTCAGCCCCAGCCCGGCCCTGCTGCTTCCTCCTCTCAGCTTCCTGCTCTGGCTTCTGGCACTCGGGCCGCACGCATGCGCATTAGGGCGCGCGCGCGGTCATTGACCCTTTCTTAAAGGGCCAGCGTCCATTAACAGGAAATGATGCAAACAGGTACAGGGTATAAAGGGGTTTAATGTCCAAATGGGCGGGGCCTGATCTTCGTGTTTCTCAAGCTAGGAGTCAGGTCTCCTTGTGTTCCTGAGATACTCACCTCTCTCTCTTCCTAGAGCCGAGCCTGCCTCGCCATCCGGTCCTGCCGAATCCCGAACCCCGAACGCTGCCTATCTGCCATCCTGACAGTCCGTACCATCTCGGATCCCTGCGGTGACCCGTCATCTCGCTCCAAAGGTTCCGGACCCCGCCTGACATCTTCTCGGCTTCCGAACCTGAGCTCCGTCACCCGGACTACCTTCAGTGACTCCGTGGTCCCAGGGACTTCTCCGCTATACTCTTGTGCACGGACTGTTCTGCTGTCTATAGTGCTCCAGCTACCGAACCCCTTACCATCATCAAGGAGTTCGGCCCAGTGGATCCACCTCCTGGGTCTGCCCGTCCACCTGGCCCTAACAGTAAGATCAGGCCATGGATCCCGCTGAAGCACTAGCAGCCGTACAGGAGGAACTCCAACGCCAGCGTGAGACTCAGACCCGCATGCTGCAATTTATGTCTTCTGTGGACGCCCGCCTGAACACGCTACAAGCGGCAGTTACGTCTTCAGCATCCCGGGCTTCCACTAGTCAATCCACGGCTCCAGCTCCCGTGGCGACTTCTTCGGATGCTTCCAGACTTCGTTTGGCCTCACCACCCCGGTACGCCGGAGACCCCAAGACCTTCAGGGGATTCATAAACCAATGCTCCCTCCACTTCACGCAGCTGCCGCATTTGTTTGCCTCCGACCAAGCCAAGGTCGCCTTCATCATGTCCCACCTAGAGGGTGAGGCACTGGCATGGATGAACCCCTTGTGGGAGAAGAGGGATCCTGTGACCACGAACATCCAGGAGTTCCTGCAGGCATTCCGTGGCACCTTTGACGAGCCCGGACGCGCCTCCGCGTCTGCTTCATCCCTTCTCCGGTTACGTCAGGGGACTCTGACGGTGGGTCAATACGCAATCCGGTTTCGCACCTTGGCTTCGGAACTCGGGTGGAATAACGAGGCCCTAACCGCCGCCTTCTGGGAAGGACTCTCAGGGCGAATTAAAGATGAGCTGGCGGGTCGTGACGTGCCGTCCACCCTGGATGCCCTGATTGCCCTTGTGACTCGAGTGGACATTCGCTTTCAGGAGCGATCCAAGGAACTGTCCCGTGAGAGACGTCCGGTATGGCATTCCTCTCCTCCGCAGAAGCCCTCCGTACTGCAGTCAACGGCATCTGGGGCCCCCGTCCACGAGCCCATGCAGATCGACCGAGTGCGGCAGTCTGAACAACGTCGAGCCGAGCGGTTCGCCAAGGGCCTCTGCTTTTACTGCGGAGAGGGCACACACCTGCTACGCTCCTGTCCAGAGAGGCCGGGAAACTCCAAAGCCTAGGGTTGGTAGGAGAGGCCACCCTAGGTGCTGGGACTCTCTCAGACCCGGTTACGTGGACTGTGCAAGTGACAACGGGAGAGACGCGGTTCACGGCTTAGGCGTACCTCGATTCTGGGGCCGCAGGCAATTTCATCCAGCAGGCCACGGTGGACAAGTACCAGGTGCCGGTTACTCCACTCGACAAGCCCCTCGTGATTGCCTCTGTGGATGGGAGACCCCTCTCTGACACCATCTCCTGGATCACCAGGCCGGTCGAACTGCGTATCGGTGCCCTGCACACCGAGAACATCGCTCTCTACGTCCTCCCACACATGTCCCATCAAATCTTCCTGGGACTTCCCTGGTTACGGACACACGAACCATCAGTCAGCTGGGGCACTGGTGAAATCACCCGATGGGGCTCTTCGTGCCATGATAAATGTCTGAAGACCATACAACCCATCCGACGACCGCCGGTTCCAGAGAACCTACCGGGACTGCCCTCGGCCTATTGGTCCTTCGCGGACGTCTTTGATAAGAAGGAATCTGAGGTTCTTCCGCCACATCGTCCTTACGATTGTGCCATCGACCTGCTCCCGGGAACAACACCACCTCGAGGACGGATATATCCATTGTCTCCAGCCGAAACAAGGGCCATGTCTAATTACATCACAGAGAGCCTGGCAAGGGGATTCATTCGGAGATCCTCCTCTCCTGCTGGAGCAGGCTTCTTCTTCGTGAAGAAGAAAGAAGGCGACTTACGCCCATGTATAGACTACCGGGGATTGAACCAAATCACCGTAAAAAACAAGTACCCTCTGCCGCTCATCCCCGAATTGTTTGACCGGCTTAGAGGAGCTCGTGTGTTCACCAAGTTGGATCTTCGGGGTGCCTACAACCTAGTCCGCATCCGCTCTGGGGACGAGTGGAAGACCGCGTTCAATACTCGCGATGGACACTATGAATACTGCGTGATGCCCTTCGGCCTGTGTAACGCACCAGCAGTCTTTCAAGAATTGGTGAACGACGTTTTCCGGGACCTTCTCTACGTCTGTGTGGTGGTGTATCTGGATGACATCCTTGTCTTCTCTCCGGACCTCCAGACCCACAGAGAGAACGTGCAGCTGGTTCTGCAAAGACTGAGAGAGAATCGTCTGTACGCCAAGTACGAGAAGTGTGTCTTTGAGCAGTCTTCTCTCCCCTTTCTGGGTTACATCATCTCCGATACCGGACTGCAGATGGATCCAAAGAAGGTCTCCTCCATTCTCAACTGCCCTCTGCCCAGGAACTCGCGGACGCCTATATACATCACATCTTCCGCTTGCATGGCTTTCCATCACACATCGTATCCGACAGAGGAACTCAGTTCACCTCCCGCTTCTGGAGGGCTCTATGCAAACATCTGGGAGTGACTCTGGACTTTTCTTCTGCCTACCATCCTCAGTCTAATGGCCAAGTGGAAAGGGTCAATCAAATCTTGACCTCCTTCTTACGTCACTACGTCAACGCCCATCACGACGACTGTTCCACGCTTCTTCCTTGGGCTGAATTCTCCCATAACCACCACATCAGTGAGTCGTCCTCCAGCTCTCCCTTCCATGTCGTTTACGGACTTCAGCCCTCCGTCCCATTGCCTGTATCCCCTTCTTCGGACGTCCCTGCTGCTGATACTGTAGCCCGTGACTTTGCAACCATTTGGGACTCTGTCAAGGCGTCCCTTGGGCGTGCTTCCCTGCGGATGAAGAGACACGCAGACAAGAGATGTCTGGACCCTCCGTGTTTCTCTCCTGGAGACCTAGTCTGGCTTGCTTCCAAGTACGTCCGATTGAAGATACCATCCTACAAGCTGGGTCCTCGCTACATCGGGCCGTTTAAAGTCCTCAACAAGATCAATGAGGTCTCCTACAAGCTACAGCTCCCGGCCACGATGAGGATACCCAACTCCTTCCACGTCTCCCTGCTCAAGCCGGTTGTCCTTGGTCCCTTCTCCGCTGCTGCCAGTTCGGCTCCTCCTCCTATTGCCGATGACGACATCTATGCGGTAAGGGATATCGTGGCCATGAAAACCGTACGGGGCCGACAGTTCTTCCTGGTGGACTGGGCAGGGTATGGTCCTGAGGATAGGTCCTGGGAACCCCGGGAGAATGTGGGTACTCCGCTGATCCGTGCCTTCCTGTCCCGGTTGCGGGGAGGGGGCGTGGGGGGGGGTACTGTCACGCTCCCCGGGTCCCCTGCGCTGCCCCCCGGCTCACCTGTCACGCTCCCCGGCTCCCCTGCCTCGCTTCCCGGTTCCTCGGTCCGGTCACCGCCGCTCCCCGCTCTCCAGCATCCATTGCCGGCGCGTCCCCGGCGTCCTGGTCCCCGCTCTCGGCGCCCGTCGGCTTCTCAGCCCCAGCCCGGCCCTGCTGCTTCCTCTGCTTCCTCCTCTCAGCTTCCTGCTCTGGCTTCTGGCACTCGGGCCGCGCGCATGCGCATTAGGGCGCGCGCGCGGTCATTGACCCTTTCTTAAAGGGCCAGCGTCCATTAACAGGAAATGATGCAAACAGGCACAGGGTATAAAGGGGTTTAATGTCCAAATGGGCGGGGCCTGATCTTCGTGTTTCTCAAGCTAGGAGTCAGGTCTCCTTGTGTTCCTGAGATACTCACCTCTCTCTCTTCCTAGAGCCGAGCCTGCCTCGCCATCCGGTCCTGCCGAATCCCGAACCCCGAACGCTGCCTATCTGCCATCCTGACAGTCCGTACCATCTCGGATCCCTGCGGTGACCCGTCATCTCGCTCCAAAGGTTCCGGACCCCGCCTGACATCTTCTCGGCTTCCGAACCTGAGCTCCGTCACCCGGACTACCTTCAGTGACTCCGTGGTCCCAGGGACTTCTCCGCTATACTCTTGTGCACGGACTGTTCTGCTGTCTATAGTGCTCCAGCTACCGGACCCCTTACCATCATCAAGGAGTTCGGCCCAGTGGATCCACCTCCTGGGTCTGCCCGTCCACCTGGCCCTAACAACTATGGGGGTGTATTCTACTATATGAAGGGTTATGTGGGACCCTTTATACTATATGGAAGGCTATATGGGGGCCATTATAGTATTTGGAGAACTATATATGAGGGGTGACAAAGATACAAGCATGGTATGGGGACATTTTGTGCTGAGGGAAAAAGGCTCTTTCCCTCAGCACCCAGCTTTCCCATGCTCTGCTATACATCTTTTCTCAGCACCCAGGTTTCCCATGCTCTGATATGGGAAAGCTGGGTGCTGAGGGAAAGATGTATAGCAGAGCATGGGGAAGCTGGGTGCCGAGGACAAGATGGATATCAGAACATAGGAAAGCAGGGTGCTGTGGGTAAGAGCCAAGTGTCAGAGTCATTATCCCGTACCCCGAGGGTCAGTGTCATTATCACTTACCCCAACTGTCGGTGTATGTGGAGGGGGCCCAGGTCCAAACTTTGCACCAGGGCCCATCAAACTCTAGTTACGCCATTGGGTTGATATGGCCATTTCCGGCACCTGGCGCTCTGGTGACAGTAAAAGGCACATAGCTGGTGAAGTGCGTGGGTGAACACTGCCATTTTACTGTCCTCTCTCTGTTTTGATGTTCAGTGGTGTTGCCCCATGGTGTTAATGTGGTGGAGGGAGACAGGAGAGACAGGTGACACTTAAATAGTAAACCAGATGAACTTTACTTAATAAGCAGCCAAAAGGATGTTGCCACAGTTCGATTAATATGTACAGATGACACAGCTCCAAGAACAGTGAGATAGCAATGAATACAGAAAAACAGTCACATGTGAGGCGTAATGACAACAAGCTGCCTATTGATTGAGGTAGATTCTCTTTTTGCACTCCTCCCCTACTAGTGGGATTTATGTCATTCCCCTTTATATTTTGACCAATGTACTGTAATGTGATGTTTTAGAAGATTCAATAAATGTTTACATTTTAGTGGATATTGTGTACTGCAATTTTATTCTTTTTGCTGGTGATATTATGAATAAGGGGCACATTCGCGGATTTTGATTGACGGAGAAACAATGATAGGTTGGGTATTATCTTTCCATGTTTCTGACCCATAAAATAATGCTTGATTAATTATCTTTTTTCTAATAAGGCACTAATTAGCATAGAAACAACGCACTTTATAAATCCTTTTTTTATAACATTAATTTTTTAGTTTACCATTACACAAGGCTGGTTAGCCATGAAATTTTGAAATACAGATGTGAATGTTGTGTCAAGTGCCTTGTCCTCCACACCACAATTCATTATATGACCATAATTGCATCCCCCACCCTACAATTCATTATATGGCCCTCATAGTGTCCTCCCTCACCCCATAATCCATTATATGGCCCTAATTGTGTCTTGTCACCTCCAACCCACAACTGATTATGAAGCTATCAGGGACTCATGATAAATTGTGCGGGGAGGACACAGGACAGGGATAAAGGCTTTGTGCGCATGTTGAGGATTTGCTGCATAAAATTGTGCTGCATATCTTGATGTGTCAACAGGAAGAACATTGCATAAATACACATTTTTTTACATGCGTTTCTGTTGCGTGTTTTTCCCTACTCATTAGTATGGCTGAAATACGCTGCAAAAACCATGCAAGAATTGACATGCTGCAGATCTGAATCTGCTGCAAGGAAAAAAAATAAGCAACGTGTGCATGAGATTTCAGGAATCTATTCTGCTGGCTTGTAACTGTAAAATGCTGTATATTTTCCGCTACAAAATCGCAATGTGTGCACATAGCCTTAAAATTAAGAGACTGATTAATTTATATTTATGGGGTAGCAGAGATTATAGTTAATGGAGGGCACAGTGCTGGCTTATTTACCACTTTAAATTCTGAATGCTGTGTGGCTAATTGTATAATTTATAGTCTGGTACATATTTATATTCAGGGGCGAAGTATGGGGAATTTTTTATTCAGGAGGCAAATGTATGAATACAATATATGTGATCTTGATATTTTCAGGGATGCACTGATCAGTGTGACAAGCCAAGTTGTGGCTGGAAGATGGTGACATGAAGGTCTGACCAGACAGAGAAGAAACAACCAAAAATTAATCAGATGAGAGGTCAGCGGTAAGTAACTTTATGAGAATATTTATTCTATATTGCATGATTTTGAGTAAAGCTGTTATATGTTAACTCCCTTAGGTCACATTCTCATATTCGTGTGATATGTCCGTGTGTTGCCAGATTTTTTTCTCAGATGGCACACTGCTCCTAGAGCTTCAAAGATCCATTCACATATCTGTGAAAATCATGCATCCGAGAATGAGATCTGTGAGACTCAAGTGTGCTGCCCCCAAGCGTGTAGCAGCCGGGCTGCTCGGATCCAGACCCGCTGTGTGGCTCAAGGGATCCTCCAGACCCGGGGGTCATGCGGACACGCCAAATGAAAAGGGGGACATAGTTGTATGGGCTTGGCCGTATTCAGTTCGTGACGCCACCCACGGTATGTGGTGAAAAGTGGCACCACCGCTGCTTTTGTGGGACACCCCGGGGGAGATGTAATGGCAGCTGGATGTTAGCCCGTCCATGGGTAGGGATGGTTGCCCCGGGGCCCAGTGGCTCTGTGCAGGGAATGGCGATGGCAGGGGCCTGCGCACCCAGACGTACCAGGGGATGTTTGATTACTCACAGTTGAATAAATCACACGAGTCTTTTGGTAAGGCCTAAGCCACACGGCGAGAAAATCGGTGCGAGTGGAGTGCTATAAAACATCCCATTCCCCTCGGACCAATTCTAGCCTATGTGACAGCACACATGAGCGATTATTTTCTCAGCCCTAATCGGACCGAGAAAACAATCGCAGCATGCTGCGATTGTAAGCTGAGACTCTTTCTCTCGCACCCATTCAAGTGAATGGGGCGAAAGAAAAATCGCACTGCACTCGCGGTACACCGGTGTACTGCCAGTGCAGTGCGAGAATGGCAATAGGCGACTACGGAGAAGAGAGAGACAGAAATCCCTCCCTCCCCTCCTGAGTGCCGGCCCGCCCCCCGCAGCTGAGGTCTGCTCACATGATTGGAGCTCAAATGCAGGCAGACTCGTATGACACTCGGCTCCTGCAGTACTGCCAGCGTGAGCCGAGTCTCATGCGAGCATCGCAGTAGTGCCCCGTGTGGCCCCAGCCTAAACCAAGGTGCTGGTGGCCGGCCGCCGCAGCCAGTTGTACTCTGGTCCCCCACCCGGGTTGGTGGTCGCCGTCTTTTTCCTCTGCACTGTGTTGGACTTCCCGGTATGGAACACGGGAGTCCGCTCCCAGCTTGTTGTGTACCTGAGGAGCTGTGCCCGCTGACGCTGACCCGTGGGATCTATCGGGCCCTGGCGGTTGCCCTTTCCCTCTCGGTGGGTGATTGTCTGCTTTTGGGACTTTGGTTGCGACAGGAAGTAAAATCCTGCCCTCAATTGGTTAATTAGCTAGGCCGTTGGTTCCGGTCCTGTCTTCAGGGTCCAAGTACCCCCTCTGTGCATGGTTTCCGGGTTGGTTCTCCGATGTTGGTACCGGTGGGCTCCAACCCTGTCCCAGTCCACCTCGGATCTCCGGCTGACGTCTTCCCGTCGCCTGCTGACGAAGACCACCGTCTGCCACCTAGCCAAGGCACCAGGGCTCCAACCCTGGCGCCAGTCAACTTGAGCTTCACCTCCGCTGGAGCTACGCCTAGCCCCAGCCTCCACTCCTCTCAACTTGAACTCTAGACTTAGACTGATCTGAACTCTACAGTTTTCCCGCCCCGGGCTGTCTAGACCCCTAGGTGGGCGTTTCCTAACCACCTGGTCCCGCCCACTGGTGTGCCTGTCTTGCCCTGAGGGGCGAGGCTAGGGTTTCAGGTCGGCTGTATGTAACCCTGTGAGGGAGGGTGTTATGCAGGGGCCTCATGTGTGACTACTTGGTTTTGCCAGGGTGTAAAGGGGGTAGGGGGTGATTTGAGAGTTGCTGTATCCCTTTAAGTACTTGAGAATTCCACTTTAACCCCTTACTGACTTATGATGTACATTTACATCATATACCAGCTTCCTGACATTTTTTTGGGCTTGTAAGACCACATCTTTCCCAGTGTATGACGGTTGTTATATTCAGCCATCATCTGCTCTTAAAGCCGCAGGTGGAGTAAAGCTCCACCCGTGGCTGTTAACCTGTTAAATGCCATTGTCAATCTCTAAAGATATCACAGTCTGCAAGCAGAGGTGTACATCATTCTATATACCCTTCAGCATTCAATTACAATACTAAATATATAAAAATATATATCAAAACGAATAGTGAACATTTTATTTTATTCTATTTAATACTTGGGGCAGAGTAATTAATTCTCTTCTTTTTTTCACACTGTTATAGTTTCTGTCAAGTTAACACTCGTTTCTTTTTGTTTAAATCCCAGATTAATAATAGCCTTTAAAAAATTAATATCTTTGGCTCAGATTTTAATAGTACACACTAAAACATTGCAATAACATATTGTAAATTATGAAATGAAGCCAAAACATAGTATACAATACAAAAAGACTTGCCCAAGGTAATAAAATAACATTCAGACAATGGCGCCATTTACAAGGCTCTTGGCAGAGAGATAATGTGAAATAAATTGAGATATAGTAAGTTGTGTTGTAATAGAGAGTGTAAACATTGTTGTATCAGATGGTTTTAAAATTTGTCATTTTCTACTAAATGAACCCATCATCATTACATAGAAATGATATCATACTGTATGACTTGGTAAAAGTAAATGAGAGTCTTACACTTCAGTTATTCCTTACTCTAATATAAACCCCCAGAAGTACATCACCTCTGAAACATTTTAACTGAACCAAACATAAGGCAAGGCTGGGGCTGGGAACTGAGGGGCAAATATAATAATAATAATAATAATAATAATAATAATAATAATAATAATCTTTACACATATATACGTATATATAAATATATATATATATATATATATATACAGTTAGGTCCAGAAATATTTGGACAGTGACACAAGTTTTGTTATTTTAGCTGTTTACAAAAACATTTTCAGAAATACAATTATATATATAATATGGGCTGAAAGTGCACACTCCCAGCTGCAATATGAGAGTTTTCACATCCAAATCGGAGAAAGGGTTTAGGAATCATAGCTCTGTAATGCATAGCCTCCTCTTTTTCAAGGGACCAAAAGTAATTGGACAAGGGACTCTAAGGGCTGCAATTAACTCTGAAGGCGTCTCCCTCGTTAACCTGTAATCAATGAAGTAGTTAAAAGGTCTGGGGTTGATTACAGGTGTGTGGTTTTGCATTTGGAAGCTGTTGCTGTGACCAGACAACATGCGGTCTAAGGAACTCTCAATTGAGGTGAAGCAGAACATCCTGAGGCTGAAAAAAAAGAAAAAATCCATCAGAGAGATAGCAGACATGCTTGGAGTAGCAAAATCAACAGTCGGGTACATTCTGAGAAAAAAGGAATTGACTGGTGAGCTTGGGAACTCAAAAAGGCCTGGGCGTCCACGGATGACAACAGTGGTGGATGATCGCCGCATACTTTCTTTGGTGAAGAAGAACCCGTTCACAACATCAACTGAAGTCCAGAACACTCTCAGTGAAGTAGGTGTATCTGTCTCTAAGTCAACAGTAAAGAGAAGACTCCATGAAAGTAAATACAAAGGGTTCACATCTAGATGCAAACCATTCATCAATTCCAATAATAGACAGGCCAGAGTTAAATTTGCTGAAAAACACCTCATGAAGCCAGCTCAGTTCTGGAAAAGTATTCTATGGACAGATGAGACGAAGATCAACCTGTACCAGAATGATGGGAAGAAAAATGTTTGGAGAAGAAAGGGAACGGCACATGATCCAAGGCACACCACATCCTCTGTAAAACATGGTGGAGGCAACGTGATGGCATGGGCATGCATGGCTTTCAATGGCACTGGGTCACTTGTGTTTATTGATGACATAACAGCAGACAAGAGTAGCCGGATGAATTCTGAAGTGTACTGGGATATACTTTCAGCCCGGATTCAGCCAAATGCCGCAAAGTTGATCGGACGGCGCTTCATAGTACAGATGGACAATGACCCCAAGCATACAGCCAAAGCTACCCAGGAGTTCATGAGTGCAAAAAAGTGGAACATTCTGCAATGGCCAAGTCAATCACCAGATCTTAACCCAATTGAGCATGCATTTCACTTGCTCAAATCCAGACTTAAGACGGAAAGACCCACAAACAAGCAAGACCTGAAGGCTGCGGCTGTAAAGGCCTGGCAATGCATTACGAAGGAGGAAACCCAGCGTTTGGTGATGTCCATGGGTTCCAGACTTAAGGCAGTGATTGCCTCCAAAGGATTCGCAACAAAATATTGAAAATAAAAATATTTTGTTTGGGTTTGGTTTATTTGTCCAATTACTTTTGACCTCCTAAAATGTGGAGTGTTTGTAAAGAAATGTGTACAATTCCTACAATTTCTATCAGATATTTTTGTTCAAACCTTCAAATTAAACGTTACAATCTGCACTTGAATTCTGTTGTAGAGAATTCATTTCAAATCCAATGTGGTGGCATGCAGAGCCCAACTCGCGAAAATTGTGTCACTGTCCAAATATTTCTGGACCTAACTGTATATATATATATATATATAATATAAAGCTGAGTGTATGTGTGTATGTATGTATGTGTGTGTATGTCCGCTAAAGGAATCAGCACCGTCGCATTTACAATCACGAAATTTTGCACAGACACCCCATGTGACTCAGGGAACGTCGACATAGACTATGTTTTGATGGGAAAATGTAACCCCGTGCTTTACAGTTACTCTCCAGTTACTCTCCAAAAAACCTGCCTCCATTAAAGTGAATGGAGCTGTGAGCTATAGATTATTATTAGCAGCTGTGATTGGTTGCTATGGGAACGAAATAAATTGTTAGTATAAGAAGCTTATGTGTGAGGTAATATGATGTCGGTGGGGAGACGAGATAGGAAGAGACAGACAGACATAGGCAAAAACAGAGTAAGAGGCAGACAGGGAAAGAGACAGACAGAAAGAGACAGACAGACAGGGAAAGAGACAGAGAGAGACAGACAGCCAAAGGGACAGTCAGAGACAAACAGAAACAGACAGACAGGGAAAGAAACAGGCAGACAGGGAAAGAGACAGACACAGAGACTGAAAGGGAAAGAGACAGACACAGACAGGGAAAGAAACAGGGAAAAAGACAGAGACAGGGAAAGAGACAGAGACAAGGAAAAAGACAGGGAAAGAGACTGGGAAAGAGATCGAGACAAGGAATGAGTCAGGGAAAGAGACAGGGAAAGAGCACAGACAGACGGGGAAAGAGTCAGATGAGGAAAGAGACAGACGGGGAAAGAGACAGATGGGAAAAGAGACAGACAGGGAAAGAGACAGGGAAAGAGACAGAAACAGGGAAATAGAAAAAAAAAACAGAGAAAGAGCCAGAGACAAGGAAAAAGACAGGGGAAGTGACAGAAAAAGAGAAAGAGAGAAGTAAAGAGACAGGGAAAGATACAGGGAAAGAGCAGCGACAGATGGGGAAAGAGACAGCTGGAAAAGAAACAGACAGGAAAAAAGAAAGACGGGGAAAGAAACGGACGGGAAAAAGAAAGACTTGGAACGAGACAGACAGAGAACAAGACAGACGGGGAACGAGACAGACGGGGAACGAGACAGACGGGGAACGAGACAGATGGGGAACGAGACAGATGGGGAACGAGACAGACAGACACGGGGAAAGAGACAGACAGACACAGAGATAGAGACAGACAGACACAGAGATAGAGAGAGACAGACAGACACAGAAATAGAGAGAGACAGACAGACACAGATAGAGAGAGAGACAGACACAGAGATAGAGACAAACAGACACAGAGATAGAGAGACAGACAGACACAGAAATAGAGAGAGACAGACAGACACAGATAGAGAGAGAGACAGACACAGAGATAGAGACAAACAGGGAGACTGATACAGAGACAGACAGAAAGATAGACACAGACAGACAGAGATAGACACAGACAGAGAGATAGACACAGACATACTGACAGACATGGATACAGACAGAGACACACATGGATACAGACAGAAACAGAGACACACATGGATAGAGACAAACACACAGGGAAAGAGACAGAGAGACAGACACACAGAGACAGACAGGGAAAGAGACAGATAGACAGACACACAGAGACAGACAGGGAAAGCGACAGACAGAGAGACAGACACAGACAGAGAGACAGACAGAGACAGATAAAGACAGACACACAGAGACAGACAGATAGAGACAGACACAGACAGAGACAGGCAGAGACAGACAGATACACACAGACAGTCAAAACTATGAATTAACACATGTGGAATAAAAGACTTAACAAAAAAGTGTGAAACATTGGATAATATGTCTTAGATTCTAGGTTCTTCAAAGTAGCCACCTTTTGCTTTGATTACTGCTTTGCACACTCTTGGCATTCTCTTGATGAACTTCAAGAGGTAGTCACCGGAAATGGTCTTACAACAGTCTTGAAGGAGTTCCCAGAGATGCTTAGACCTTGTTGGCCCTTTTGCCTTCACTCTGCGGTCCATCTCACCCCAAACCATCTCGATTGGATTCAGGTTTGGCGACTGTAGAGGCCAGGTCATCTGACATAGCACTCCATCACTCTCCTTCTTAGTCAAATATCCCTTAAGCAGGCTTTACACGCTTTGATTTTGCTACAGCGATCTGATTTTGTGACGCACATCCGGTCGCTGTAGCGATCTCGTAGTGTGTGACTACAAGGAGCGATTTTGGATCGTTGCAAAAACGTCCAAAATCGCTCCTCGTTGACATGGGGGTCCGCTCCCAATTATCGATACTATCGCTTTCCCGTTGTTGTTCCTCGTTCCTGTGGCAGTGCACATCGCTGTGTGTGACCCCCGTAGGAACGAGGAACATCTCCTACCTGGCACCGGCCATAATGCGGAAGGAAGGAGGTGGGCGGGATGTTCGTCCCGCTCATCTCCGCCCCTCCGCTTTCATTGGGCGGCCGCTCAGTGACGTCGCTGTGACGCCGGGCGGACCGCCCCCTTAGAAAGGAGGCGGTACGCCGGTCTCAGCGACGTCGCTATGCAGGTAAGTATGTGTGACGCGGGTGCGCGACTTTGTGCGCGACGGGCAGCGATATGCCCGTTTCGCACAAACAATGGGGGGGGGTCGCCTGCTAGCGATATCGGTACTGATATCGTAGCATGTAAAGCCACCCTTACACTGCCTGGAGGTATGTTTGGGGTCATTGTCCTGTTGAAAAGTAAATGATGGTCCAACAAAACGCAAACTGGATGGAATAGCATGCCGCTGCAAGATGCTGTGGTAGCCATGCTGGTTCAGTATGCCTTCAATTTTGAATAAATCCCCAACAGTGTCACCAGCAAAGCACCCCCACACCATCATACCGCCTCCTCCATGCTTCACGGTGGAAACCAGGCATGTAGAGTCCATCCGTTCACCTTTTCTGCGTCGCACAAAGACACGGTGGTTGGATCCAAAGATCTCAAATTTGGACTAATCAGACCAAAGCACAAATTTCCACTGGTCTAATGTCCATTCCTTGTGTTCTTTAGCCCAAACAAGTCTCTTCTGCTTGTTGCCTGTCCTTAGAAGTGGCTTCCTAGCAGCTACTTTACTATGAAGGCCTGCTGCACAAAGTCTCCTCTTAACAGTTGTTCTAGAGATGTGTCTGCTGCTAAAACTCTGTGTGGCATTGACCTGGTCTCTAATCTGAGCTGTTGTTAACCTGTGAATTCTGACGCTGGTGATTCGGATAAACTTTTCCTCCGCAGCAGAGGTGACTCTTGGTCTTCTTTTCCTGGGGCTGTCCTCATGTGAGCCAGTTTCTTTGTAGCGTTTGATGGTTTTTGCCACTGCACTTGGGGACACTTTCAAAGTTTCCTCAATTTTTCGGACTGACTGACCTTGATTTCTTAAAGTAATGATGGCCACTTGTTTTTCTTTACGTAGCTGCTTTTTTCTTGCCATAATACAAATTCTAACAGTCTATTCAGTAGGACTTTCAGCTGTGTATCCACCAGACCTCTGCACAACACAACTGATGGTCCCAACACCATTTATATGGCAAGAAATCCCACTTATTAAACCTGACAGGGCACACCTGTGAAGTGAAAACCATTTTCGGTGAGTACCTCTTGAAGCTCATCAAGAGAATGCCAAGAGTGTGCAAAGCAGTAATCAAAGCAAAAGGTGGCTACTTTGAAGAACCTAGAATATAAGGCTGGTTTCACATCTGCGTTGTTTCAACGCAAACGGACTCCGTCACTAATGTTTACAGTTCATTTATTTACAGTGGAAGAGCAACAGCATGACTCATGCACTACCCGCATGTGTCCACACGATGTCACGCTTCCACTGTAAATAAATGAACTGTAATACAGTAGTGACGGATTCCGTTTGCGTCAAAATAGCGCAAGTGTGAGTTGGGCTTAAGACAAATTTTCAGTTCTTTCACACTTTTTTTGTTAACTATTTCATTCCACATGTGTTAATTCATAGTTTCGATGCCGTCAATGTGAATCTACAATTTTCAGAGTCATGAAAATAAAGAAAACTCTTTGAATGAGAAGGTGTGTCCAAACTTTTGGCCTGTATTGTATATATATATATATATATATATATATATATATATATATATATATACAGTAGAACCTTGGCGAATTTTCCCATAGGATATAATTGAAACACAGACAATTCGTTCCACAACCCAAAAATGTTTACTGTATTTATACAAACGTATTACAGTAATACAATATAATGTTCTGTATTTATATAAAATTATTACAGTACACTAATACAAAATACAGTAGAGTAAAAACATATAACATAAATTCAACTGCACTTTAGCTTACAATAAAGTTGTTGGTGTGCGAAAGGTACATTATAAGCAATGTGCTGTACTGGTTATCAATAAGAAAGTGCAATACTGTATCCACAAATGCAAATTGATAGACATGCTATATAGTATCTACTGTATAATGGTATATTGTATACAGTCAGGGCCGTATTTGCCATTAGGCACTTGAGGGCACGTGCCTGGGGCGGCGCCTTCCAGGGGGGCGGCGCCCAGACCAAAAGTTTAAATTTTTTTTTTTATTTTTTTTTAAATCTTCCTCCCTCCTCCAAACTCTTTATTAAATCCGGCGCCTTTTTGGAGGAGGGAGGGGGCGCGGCAGTCATTTATAGTCGCGTCTATAATATGCGACTATAAATGAAACTGTGAGCGTGCCGGCACTTCCGGGGTCAGAGGAGCTGGAATCAGCTCCCCGCCCCGACATGCTGCCGTGCACTCACTGTGCAGAGGTCACAGCAGCGTGAGGCAGTGCCGCGCAGAGGAGGACGGGAGATAGAACCGCCGCGGAGCAAGATGTCAGATCCTGCCGCCCCCGCCGCCACCACCGCCACCGCCGCCTCCACCG
This sequence comes from Anomaloglossus baeobatrachus, assembly GCF_048569485.1. Taxonomy (NCBI): domain Eukaryota; kingdom Metazoa; phylum Chordata; class Amphibia; order Anura; family Aromobatidae; genus Anomaloglossus; species Anomaloglossus baeobatrachus. Next base: position 192,720,636 of record NC_134354.1, on the reverse strand, counting down.
CCACCGGGAGAACGGGAGATGCAGGTAAGCGCTTTACAGCCGAAGACAGTGCCGAACAAGCAACCCGGGGGGGCGCGCAACATAAAGGATGAGGGGATGGAACATGATGTGGGGGAGCAACATGGAGGATGAGGGGATGGAACATGATGTGGGGGTGCAACATGGAGGATGAGGGGATGGAACATGATGTGGGGGCACAACATGGAGGATGGGGGGATGGAACATGATGTGGGGGCGCAACATGGAGGATGAGGGGATGGAACATGATGTGGGGGCGCAACATGGAGGATGAGGGGATGGAACATGATGTGGGGGCGCAACATGGAGGATGGGGGGATGGAACATGATGTGGGGGCGCAACATCGAGGATGGGAGAATGGAACATGATGTGGGGGTGCAACATGGAGGATGGGGGGATGGAACATGATGTGGGGGCGCAACATGGAGGATGAGGGGATGGAACATGATGTGGGGGCGCAACATGGAGGATGGGGGGATGGAACATGATGTGGGGGCGCAACATGGAGGATGGGGGGGACGGAACATGATGTGGGGGCGCAACATGGAGGATGGTGGGGGGATGAAGCATGATGTGGGGGCACAACATGGAGGATGGGGCCATGAAGCATGATGTGGGGGCACAACATGGGGGGGATGAAGCATGATGTGGGGGCACAACATGGGGGGATGAAGCATGATGTGGCGGCACAACATGGAGGATGGGGGGATGAAGCATGATGTGGGGGTGCAACATGGAGGATGGGGGGATGAAGCATGATGTGGGGGTGCAACATGGAGGATGGGGAGATGAAGCATCATGTGGGGGTGCAACATGGAGGATGGAGCATGATGTGGGGGCGCAGCATGGGGGATGGAGCAGAATGGGAAAATGGGGGGGTGGGGGAGGGAAAATGAGGGTGGTGGACAGTATAGCAAATGGGAGTTGCAGTATTGAGAATGAGAGGCATGGTATGGAGAATGGGGTAGCATGGGGCGAGGCATGGTATGGAGAATGGGGAAGCATGGGGGGTGCTTGGTATGGAAGGGGAACCATGGTGGGCTTGGTATGGAGGGGGCTTGATATGGAGAAGGGGCAGCATGGGGAGCGCTCAGTTAGGAGCCTGGGAGGGCTAGGTATACATAATGCAAAGCAGAAGGTTCATTATAGAGAGGGGACATCATGAGGGGGGCAGTGAAGTGGGGGCTGCATGGAGAGGTGGGGACAGTGGAGGTCATAGTTCATAAGTGAGGAAGGTCTGGAGGGTATAATTCAGTGGTGAGGACAGTGGGGGTTTTCATTTGAGGGGGCAGTGTAGTGGAAATGTTATAGGAGAGAATGTGGAGGCCATATACTATAAGTGACACGGTGTGCGGTCATTCTTTGTGCAGTGAGCTCAGTGATGGGCAATTATTTATTCTTGGGCACAGCCTTGGGCTTACTTAGGGTGGTTACTCTTTAGTGAGGAGAATTATGAGTCTGTCACCAGGTTTTTGCCACCTAATTTGAGAGCAGCATAATGTAGGGGCAGAGATCCTGTTTCCAGTGTTGTCACTTACTGGGCTGCTTAGTGTAGTTTTGATAAAATCACTGTTTAATCAGCAGTAGTTATCATTTCAGGACTACTTGGTGTGCTGCAGAAATAGTTTACTCCCGGAATCCATTCTGTCTGCATGTTCTGGTTCTCGGAAAAACTCGGGGCCACGGTAGTCGGACCCCCAGCGATTGGAAAGTTATTTTCCATCCCAAGGATAGGGGGTAAGCTTCCAATGTGAGAAAACCCCTTTAAAGCATTGACTGATTCCAGCAATGTGTCACTTACTGAGCTGTTTGCTGTCATTTTCTCTGCTGCAGATCTTGCAGTTATACAGAGCTCATGAATATGCTGGACTACCTGCAGCACCCCAAGATTAAGGAAAACAGAGCAGTGCATATGGGCTTCATTAGGAGTGAAAGGCAACAACTTCAATAGGTATGCACAAATAAGAAGAAACAGAAGTCTTTAAATTTGCCTAAGTATCTGTATATCCCATGGTCAATAATTAGCGATAATAAAACTTTTTATGTGCACTATAGCGTTTATTAGACACAAGGTACATGGGGTATAGAATATAATAAAACACAGGACAGGATGTGACAATGACAGGCCACATACAGGGTAATTCATATACTGTCTCCCTGATATACAAAGTGCTGAGTGCTAGAACCAAGCTTATACATGAAACAACTACCAGCCCTTACTTACAGCAGTGACTGACCAGAGTCAGATAATCACAGGCTTGAAAAAACAGTGAGCCATAGAGAACCACAACAGCACTGGCTAGTAGTACAGGGAGCCATAGAAAACCACAACAGCACTGGCTAGTAGTACAGGGGCTTACCAACAGGGGGAGATCTCAGTACAGGGGCTTACCAACAGGGGGAGATCTCAGTACAGGGGCTTACCAACAGGGGGAGATCGCAGTACAGGGGCTTACCAACAGGGGGAGATCGCAGTACAGGGGCTTACCAACAGGGGGAGATCGCAGTACAGGGAGCGTACCAACAGGGGGAGATCGCAGTACAGGGGCTTACCAACAGGGGGAGATCGCAGTACAGGAGCTTACCAACAGGGGGAGATCTCAGTACAGGGGCTTACCAACAGGGGGAGATCGCAGTACAGGGAGCTTACCAACAGGGGGAGATCGCAGTACAGGGGCTTACCAACAGGGGGAGATCGCAGTACAGGGGCTTACCAACAGGGGGAGATCGCAGTACAGGGAGCTTACCAACAGGGGGAGATCGCAGTACAGGGGCTTACCAACAGGGGGAGATCGCAGTACAGGGAGCTTACCAACAGGGTGAGATCGCAGTACAGGGGCTTACCAACAGGGGGAGATCGCAGTACAGGGGCTTACCAACAGGGGGAGATCGCAGTACAGGGAGCTTACCAACAGGGGGAGATCGCAGTACAGGGGCTTACCAACAGGGGGAGATCGCAGTACAGGGGCTTACCAACAGGGGGAGATCGCAGTACAGGGAGCTTACCAACAGGGGGAGATCGCAGTACAGGGAGCTTACCAACAGGGGGAGATCGCAGTACAGGGGCTTACCAACAGGGGGAGATCGCAGTACAGGGGCTTACCAACAGGGGGAGATCGCAGTACAGGGAGCTTACCAACAGGGGGAGATCGCAGTACAGGGGCTTACCAACAGGGGGAGATCGCAGTACAGGGAGCTTACCAACAGGGGGAGATCGCAGTACAGGGAGCGTACCAACAGGGGGAGATCGCAGTACAGGGAGCTTACCAATAGGGGGAGATCGCAGTACAGGGGCTTACCAACAGGGGAAGATCTCAGTACAGGGGCTTACCAACAGGGGGAGATCGCAGTACAGGGAGCGTACCAACAGGGGGAGACCGCAGTATAGGGAGCGTACCAACAGGGGAAGATCGCAGTACAGGGAGCTTACCAATAGGGGGAGATCGCAGTACAGGGGCTTACCAACAGGGGAAGATCTCAGTACAGGGGCTTACCAACAGGGGGAGATCGCAGTACAGGGAGCGTACCAACAGGGGGAGACCGCAGTATAGGGAGCGTACCAACAGGGGAAGATCGCAGTACAGGGAGCTTACCAATAGGGTGAGATCGCAGTATAGGGAGCGTACCAACAGGGGAAGATCTCAGTACAGGGGCTTACCAACAGGGGGAGATCGCAGTACAGGGAGCTTACCAACAGGGGGAGATCGCAGTACAGGGGATTACCAACAGGGGGAGATCGCAGTACAGGGAGCTTACCAACAGGGGGAGATCGCAGTATAGAGAGCGTACCAACAGGGGGAGATCGCAGTACAGGGAGCTTACCAATAGGGGGAGATCGCAGTACAGGGAGCTTACCAACAGGGGGAGATCGCAGTACAGGGAGCGTACCAACAGGGGGAGATCGCAGTACAGGGGCTTACCAACAGGGGGAGATCGCAGTACAGGGAGCTTACCAACAGGGGGAGATTGCAGTACAGGGAGCTTACCAACAGGGGGAGATCGCAGTACAGGGAGCTTACCAACAGGGGGAGATCGCAGTACAGGGAGCTTACCAACAGGGGGAGATCGCAGTACAGGGAGCTTACCAACAGGGGGAGATCGCAGTACAGGGAGATTACCAACAGGGGGAGATCGCAGTACAGGGAGCGTACCAACAGGGGGAGATCGCAGTACAGGGAGCTTACCAACAGGGAGAGATCGCATGTGGCGCAGTACAGGAGCTTATGTGTCGCCCTGGGCAAGCCAGGGGACACAGGTCATCACACCACCACACCCTACATCCCAGTTAGGAACACCACAGCTAACCAAAAATCCTTGTTGCCTTCCTCCAGAGGCTGATGATTCACACCAGGGGGTGGGCCAGGCGGTTGGCTCCGCCCACCGAGGAGGTCACAGCTCTGGAGGCGGGAGAAACTAGCAGTTCAGTTAGGGGAGTGAAGGAGTAAACAGCTAAGATGAGCTAAGGAAGTGAAAGTAGAAGTAGAAGTGGAAGTGGTAAAGGAGGAAAGCAAGAGTGGTGACAGAAAGAAAGCCTGAAGTAGTCCAGCTGTGTGCAGGACAGGTCAGCAAGGTCAGCAACGGCGGTGACTGTCTGGAGGGGGACCGTGTGGAAGTTCCTGGAAGGACCGCGGACGGGTAGTGGCCCGGCGGTCTGGAGCAGTGTACCGAAGGACAGTCAGCACCAAGGCAGGGGCCTCTCGGACCCCGGCAAGGCTAGGAGTCGCCATAATTTGCCAAATCCGTCAGTGAAGGGGACGTAGATCCCCCAACAACCAAGTCCCGATTGAAGGCAACAGCCCAACCAGAGTAGGGGAGACACCGCCACCGCCAAGGCACCAGTGTCTCAGGGCCAGCGCCTGGGGGCAAAGAGTAGAGCTCCTCCGGCCCAGCTTGAAGCCGGGGAGCGGGTTACCGGTGGGAACCCATCGCAACCAACAAGTAAACAAAGGTGCAAGGAAGAGGGACATCACCGTCACCTACTGGGAGAGCAAGTGCAGCCGTCCGTGGGACCGTCTTACCAGCCGTTTGGTTTACCGTAAAAACTGTGTCAACGTCTCAGGCTGAGTGAGTACCACAGTGCCGCAAGGCACAGCGCTGCCCCCGCGTCCCTGCGCCCACCAGGCCCTGCACCTCACATCTCATCACCGGGCCCCGGGATCACCAACCCCTACCCACGGAGGGGCAACATCACACCTGGCTGCTCCGCATCACCATCCCCGGGATCCCCATATTGAGCAGCGGTGGTGAAATCACCACAACCGTGGGTGGCGTCACGGACAATAAACTATTCCCACACCCAACAACCCCCTTTCACTCACGGGCGAGGAGTGCCGCTCGAGAAACCCCCGGGATCCGGCCCACCGCTCGAGCCACCACTGAGCAGCCGCCGCCGGACCCGAGCAGAAGGGGTGAGCGTAGTGTGCTGACACCCTCCTCCCCCCCCGCGACAACTTGGCGTCACGAACAGGATCTTACCGCTCTGCCGTCTGGTAGAGGTGCGCCTTGTTACCGCCGGAGGTATCCGGCAGAAAAATTTCAGAAGCCGCCATCTTTGGCGCGAAAAGTTCCCGCTCGAGCGTCTTCTCGAGTAGTAGAGGCGCGAAGGCCAAAACCCCGCCCCGAGAGAGGAGGGGCCGGAAAGAGCTAAGGGGGACAGAAACAAGATGTCTGCGCCCGACGGAGCCGCTGGAGGAGCGGTGGTCGCAGCCGCAGCGGCACCCGCGGATGGGAATGGGCCTGCCCAGGTCCCCGCCGTACCGGCGGGAGGTGCCGCGGCCCCCGCGCTTGCTCAGGTCATGCCGTTTTCCTTGCCCTATGCGCCCGGAGCTGCCTGGCTACCGCAGTACGACGGGAAACCAGATGCCCTACAGGCTTTCCGGAAAAAGCTTAACCCGTTGCTAGAGCTGTACCCCCTGACTGATAAGCAACGTGCAGCGATAGTGCTAGGCCAGTTAACCGGTGCGGCGGAGCAGGAAGCGGAGACCTGGGCCGAGGGGGACCGGCTCTCTGTAGCCACCATCTTTGAGAAGCTGCAGACTGCCTTCGAGACCCGGACTGAAGCTGAGCTGAGGATGCAGTTTTACCAGTGCCGGCAACGAGCTGGGGATAGCATTCGGGACTATGCTCTACGTCTGCAGACCGCCCTCCGCACGCTGAAGCGGGTGAACTCTATTAATGAGGCGGATAGCAACAAGATGTTAGTGGAGCAATTTGCGCAGGGGATGAGGTCCCCTGAGGATCGTAAACAACTCCGGCTGTGGGCCCTGGAACACCCTGATGTGGACTTTTCTGTGTTAAAGGAGCGGGCTATCAAAGCACTACAGCCCCCAGCTGCCGAAGTTCTGGAACCCGTCCCGTGGCCCATCGAGACAGCTCCCGTTGTGGCGGCCTCAGCCAAACCAACCTCCCCAATACCTGCAGCCCCGAGCAGCACAGTAGAAGAGCTGGCAGCCCAGGTCCGTCGCATGGACGGAGACCTTGCCAAAATCCTTGCTGCACTGCAACCTCTGACCAGATCTCAGCCTCCAGCACAGATACAGCTTGCTGACAGTCCCGAGGATGTTCTCTGGATGCAGCGGAAAAGTGCTAACAACCCGCGGAGCAGACCTCCAATCTGCTACAAGTGCCGTAAGCCGGGCCATTACTTCCGACAGTGCCCGTTAAACGAGCAACCCCTGGGGCCCCGGGCCAATCCTCAGGAGTAGAACATCGTGGCCCCCCGGACTGGCGAGACCGATATATCGGGGCCCGCCCCATCATCCCCGTGGCTGTGGACGGCATACCAGTGATGGCTCTCTTGGACACTGGATCACAGGCAACTACCATACCGTACACGTTGTACCAGCGGTATTGGGCCATAGACGAGCTGGCGCCCCCAGACAATAGTATAACGTTGATTGCCGCTAATGGACTTCCATTGACCCAGGTGGGGTATAAACAAGTGGCTATGACAGTGGGGCAAGCTGAACTGCAACACCAGGGTATGATTGTGATCATGAATGAACCCAGTGATCATAACCCGAAAATAGTGCTGGGAACCAATGTGATGGAACACTGCATGGCTGATGTGTTGACCCTATTGCAACAGCTAGCCGCCACAGCAGCAGGGAGCCGGCAGAGGGCTGTGCAGCGTGAGATCCGCGCCCTGATGTACCGCCAGCATGTAAGCTCAACAGGAGGGGAGATTGGTGGAGTGAGAGTGATGGATGTTGCTCCATTGACTGTGCCCCCTAGGAGTGAGATGATGATCTGGTGTAGGGCAGCAGTAGGGCCTCAGGGGCGTGACTACCCTGCGATGATGGAGCCCATGCCTTCCGAGCACTGGCCCACTGTAATGGCCGCCCGAGGGGTGGTGGATGTGAAGAAAGGGAGAGTGCCTGTGAGGGTGTTGAACTGTGGAGAGGAAGAAGTCAGGCTTCCCCGGTATGCCACCATTGCCAAGCTGCTCACCCTGGACCCTCACACTATCCATGAAGCCAGTCCATCCACACTCCCACCTACCACCAGCACTTCCCCACCCCAGCGGGAGACAAAGGAGTGGCACCAACAGCTACATGTAGGCACTGATGATACCCCTACACATCACAGGGCAGGGGTATACAGGGTGGTGCAGGAGTACGAACAGGTTTTCAGTAAGCACCCCCTAGACTTTGGGCAGATCAAGGGGGTCCAACACCACATCCCCACCGGTGAACATCCCCCTATCAAAGAGAGGTATAGACCTATTCCCCCTGCACATTACCAGTGTGCCAAAGATATGTTGAGGAATATGAAGGAGGCAGGGGTTATTCGGGACAGCTGTAGTCCCTGGGCCGCTCCGTTGGTACTGGTCAAGAAGAAGGATGGTACCATGCGGATGTGTGTGGACTACCGGAAGATCAACCAGATAACCCATAAAGATGCCTATCCATTACCTCGTATTGAAGAGTCTTTGGCTGCACTGAGAACTGCAAACTACTTCTCGACCCTTGATCTCACCAGCGGATACTGGCAAGTGGCCGTGGCCCCAGAGGACCGGGAGAAGACTGCCTTCACCACCCGGATGGGGCTCTGCGAATTCAATAGCATGCCGTTTGGCCTGTGCAATGCCCCTGGAACCTTCCAACGGCTGATGGAGTGCTGTCTGGGACATTTAAACTTCGAGACCGTCCTGTTGTACTTGGATGATGTGATTGTTTATTCCCAGATGTATGAGGCCCATCTAGAGCACCTGGCCGAGGTGTTCGCGTCCCTTGCCAAGTACGGGATGAAATTGAAGCCCTCTAAGTGTCACTTGCTGAAACCCAGGGTGCAGTACCTAGGGCACGTGGTGAGTGCGGACGGTGTCGCCCCCGACCCTGAGAAGATTACTGCCATCCAGAGCTGGCCGAGACCAACTACAGTGAGGGAAGTAAGGCAGTTTCTGGGTCTGGTGGGGTACTACCGGCGCTTTATAAAGGGGTACACGAAGATGGCTGCCCCCCTGCAGGACCTCCTCGTGGGACAGACCAAAGGTGGTAGACCCATTGGAGCCCCACTATCGTGGGAAGACAAGCATGAGGAGTCCTTTTGCCAGTTGAAGGCGGCCTTGACCGGAGAAGAGGTCCTGGCGTACCCTGATTATGGGCGCCCGTTCATCCTTCACACAGACGCCAGTAACGTGGGACTAGGAGCGGTCTTATTCCAGGTCCAGGATGGAAAGGAGAAAGTGATTGCCTATGCTAGCCGAAAACTCCGGCCGACCGAAAGGAACCCTGAGAACTACAGCTCCTTCAAGCTCGAGCTATTGGCGTTGGTATGGGCTATCACGGAGCGGTTCCGCCACTACTTGGCGGCAGCAACCTTCACCGCGTTTACGGACAACAACCCGCTGACTCACCTGAACACGGCCAAGTTGGGCTCGCTGGAGCAGCGGTGGGTAGCCCGGCTAGCCAACTATGATTTCACCATAAAGTACCGAGCCGGTCGTGTCAACATAAATGCTGATGCACTCTCCCGAATGCCCCATTTGTCAGAAGAGGGGTGCGAGGATGACGACCTCGAGGAGATCGAGTTGCCTGCGTTTCACCAGCCGCCTACTGAGAGGGTACAAGTACATCAGCAAAGGGTGGATCTGGACCCACGGCCCAGTCAAGAGTGGCAGGAAGCTCAGAACCAAGCGCCGGCTGTTCGCCTTGTCAAGACTCTGGTGGAACAAGGTGCTATGGGAATAGACCCTGCCGCTCCAGCCGAAGCCCAACGCTTGTGGAAGGAACGGAAACGGCTTTACCTACACCAAGGGAGGCTGTACCGTTAGCTGATCAACCCGAAGACCCATGAGAAAATCTGCCAGTTGGTCGTTCCTCAAGCTGACGTGGCTACTGTCCTGCGGGCATACCATGATGGTGCTGGCCACTTCGGGTGGAAGAAGCTGGAGATGCTGTTGAGGGAGCGGTTCTATTGGAGTGGGATGCGTGAATCGGTGGAAGCCTGGTGCCGAGAGTGTGGTCCTTGCACGCTGAGGAGAAAGGACGAGACTAGCCAGAGGGCACCCTTACATCCAATAGTCACCCATCAGCCGCTGGAGCTGGTCGCCCTAGACCATGTCAAGCTCACCCCTAGTCGAAGTGGGTACACCTACGCATTGACCATTGTAGACCACTACTCAAGATTTATGGTGGTAGTCCCCGTTAAGGACCTAACTGGTCGAACTGCTGCTCGAGCGTTCCAGGCTTATTTTTGCCGACCCCATGGGTACCCAGAAAAGGTGCTGACTGACCAAGGCCCGGCCTTTGAAGCAGAGGTGTTCCACGAATTCTGCCAGTTGTACGGCTGCAAGAAGATCCGGACCACTCCTTACCACGCCCAGACCAACGGCATGTGCGAGAAAATGAACCACTTGGTCCTGGGGCTCCTCAAGACGCTACCACTGGAAGAACAGAACCTGTGGCCGGAAAAGTTACCCGACCTGGTCGACATGTACAATAATATCCCGTCCAGCTCGACGAAGTGCACCCCAGCGTATCTGATGAGGGCTCGGCCTGGCCGCCTGCCGGTGGATCTGGAGATGGGGTTGGAGGCCCCAGAAGCACTCCCGTCGACGGCGGAGTGGGAAAGTCGGAGGAGAGCACAATACCGGCAAATCCAGGAGTATGTGGAGAAAAACCTCAGTCGAAGTCGAGAACAGCAGGAGCACCGGTTCAATCAGAAGGCATCCGCGGGTCCTTTCCAGCCAGGAGATGTAGTGTTGAAACGGAAGAGGAAGGCCCACAAGCTGGATGATCAGTGGGAGAAAGTCCCTTACGTCATACAACCCACAGAATGGGGAGATGGGAAGGCCTACCAGATCAGCCGTGACCAAGGGGGCACCCTGGCCACAGTTTTCCAGGACCATATAAAAAGGTGCCCACCAGCGTTGAAGGCAGAGGCTGAAGTACCGGTTCCTCCACCAGCAGAGAAGGCAGCAGAGGTAATTCACACTGTAATGGGTGACTTCCCAGCAAACTGGCCTACACAGAACGGCGCGGTGATTCTTCCAGTGATACTGTTCCCACAACCCATGGATGAAGAAGTAGTGGAAGCGGTTAACCGTGAGCCAGAACCAGTGCCAGTGCCAAGGGATGAACCTGTACCCAGCTCCCCTATACCTCTGCCTGCTCCACACTATAACAGGGAGGAGGAACCGATTGTTCCCTCTACCCCACTGTCTAGCACCACTGACACCGGGCCCCGAAGGTCCACCCGTCCCAACCTAGGTAGACCCCCACTTAGGTTCAGGGAGACCGTTCTGTGAGAAGAAGGGATCAGGGAATGTAAAGAGTGGTTGTTTGTTTAAAAGTTTTGAAAAAATGATAAGAAAATGATTACCGAAGTTTCACCTGATTCACCTGTCTGTGTGATTTGCAACCGGCTGGAGCCGACACCGTTGTCCCCGTGGGGACCGTTTAGAAAGTTGTTTGCATGGAGGACTATCCATGGACAAGCCCGTGAACTTGCAGGGCAACCACAAACGTTAGTGGCTTGTAAATAAGTTGTTTGCTGTTACCGTTTTCCGCAATGCCGCCTCCGGAGAGGCAGGTTGGAGGGAGGGCCCTCAGCAGAGCAGGCTGGGGCCCAGCCACCAAAGGAACCGGTGGCTACCCTCTGGAGGGGAAGGACAGATCCCGCTCGGGTAACTTGTGCTGGACTGTGGGTCAAGGGGTGCTGCCTGGGCTTTAGGGGCAGCATCAGGGTCAGGTTGCTTGGGTGGGAGAGAGCGGAAACCGTAACCGTAAACCGTTTGCAACGTTTAAGAAATGTGCCTCCCGTTATGGGAAGATTTATTAAAAATTTACATATGTTATTTTACCATGTTATCTTTTACAGAAAATAAAACCGGTGTTGGACGGCAGCCCACGGACGGTCTGCATTTTGCTAAGGGGGAATGTGTCGCCCTGGGCAAGCCAGGGGACACAGGTCATCACACCACCACACCCTACATCCCAGTTAGGAACACCACAGCTAACCAAAAATCCTTGTTGCCTTCCTCCAGAGGCTGATGATTCACACCAGGGGGTGGGCCAGGCGGTTGGCTCCGCCCACCAAGGAGGTCACAGCTCTGGAGGCGGGAGAAACCAGCAGTTCAGTTAGGGGAGTGAAGGAGTAAACAGCTAAGATGAGCTAAGGAAGTGAAAGTAGAAGTAGAAGTGGAAGTGGTAAAGGAGGAAAGCAAGAGTGGTGACAGAAAGAAAGCCTGAAGTAGTCCAGCTGTGTGCAGGACAGGTCAGCAAGGTCAGCAACGGCGGTGACTGTCTGGAGGGGGACCGTGTGGAAGTTCCTGGAAGGACCGCGGACGGGTAGTGGCCCGGCGGTCTGGAGCAGTGTACCGAAGGACAGTCAGCACCAAGGCAGGGGCCTCTCGGACCCCGGCAAGGCTAGGAGTCGCCATAATTTGCCAAATCCGTCAGTGAAGGGGACGTAGATCCCCCAACAACCAAGTCCCGATTGAAGGCAACAGCCCAACCAGAGTAGGGGAGACACCGCCACCGCCAAGGCACCAGTCTCTCAGGGCCAGCGCCTGCGGGCAAAGAGTAGAGCTCCTCCGGCCCAGCTTGAAGCCGGGGAGCGGGTTACCGGTGGGAACCCATCGCAACCAACAAGTAAACAAAGGTGCAAGGAAGAGGGACATCACCGTCACCTACTGGGAGAGCAAGTGCAGCCGTCCGTGGGACCGTCTTACCAGCCGTTTGGTTTACCGTAAAAACTGTGTCAACGTCTCAGGCTGAGTGAGTACCACAGTGCCGCAAGGCACAGCGCTGCCCCCACGTCCCTGCGCCCACCAGGCCCTGCACCTCACATCTCATCACCGGGCCCCGGGATCACCAACCCCTACCCACGGAGGGGCAACATCACACCTGGCTGCTCCGCATCACCATCCCCGGGATCCCCATATTGAGCAGCGGTGGTGAAATCACCACAACCGTGGGTGGCGTCACGGACAATAAACTATTCCCACACCCAACAACCCCCTTTCACTCACGGGCGAGGAGTGCCGCTCGAGAAACCCCTGGGATCCGGCCCACTGCTCGAGCCACCACTGAGCAGCCGCCGCCGGACCCGAGCAGAATGGGTGAGCGTAGTGTGCTGACACCCTCCTCCCCGCCCGCGACACTTACCAACAGGGGGAGATCGCATGTGGCGCAGTACAGGAGCTTACCAACAGGGGGAGATCGCATGTGGCCCCACATGGGGATTATTCGCCTGTCATTGTCAAATCCTGTCCTGTGTTTTATTATATTCTATATCCCATAGATTTTGTGTCTAATAAACGCTATAGTGCACAAAGTTTTATTATCGCTAATTATTGACCATAGGATATACAGATACTTAGGCAAATTTAAAGACTTCTGTTTCTTCTTATTTGTGCATACCTATTGAAGTTGTTGCCTTTCACTCCTAATGAAGCCCATATGCACTGCTCTGTTTTCCTTAATCTTGGTGTGCTGCAGGTAGTCCAGCATATTCATGAGCTCTGTATAACTGCAAGATCTGCAGCAGAGAAAATGACAGCAAACAGCTCAGTAAGTGACACATTGCTGGAATCAGTCAATGCTTTAAAGGGGTTTTCTCACATTGGAAACTTACCCCCTATCCTTGGGATGGGGAATAACTTTCCAATCGCTGGGGGTCCGACTACCGTGGCCCCGAGTTTTTCCGAGAACCAGAACATGCAGACAGAATGGATTCCGGGAGTAAAATTTCATAGTCCTGTCTCCTGAGCTGTGCACTTAAGAGGTCTTTTGAGCAATTGGTGGGGGTCTCAAGTCCCACCCCATGATGCCCCTTCTCCCTACTGAGCCCACCTCTGCTCTACTAATCTCAGAATTAATGGACCTAAACATATAAGATCTCCTCCAAAAGTTAAGTCTACTGCCTGGGACTAATCAGTACTGTGGTTCTTATATGGTCTACAGTCTAATGATGGCTGGTAACAACTACCAGCATCTCCTCACCATTGTTAAGGACATACTGAGAGTTGTACGTTAATGGAATACGTATATGTATATGGGTCTAACCTGACACTGCACTTGATTGCTGTACGAAGTTGGCAATGTATTCATGTACTGATGGTGGTTTTGGTGATGCCTTATTGTCTTTAGGGTGGGTTTGGCAATGTATTATTGTCTTTAGGGTGGGTTTGGTGATGTATTATTGTATTTAGGGTGGCTTTGGTGATATTACTGTATTGACAGTAGTTCTGTTGATGTATTACTGTACTAACTGTGGTTTTGGTTACGTATTCTTGTATTTAGGGTGGTTTTAGTTATGTATTCCTGTACTGATGATGGTTCTGGTGATAGTCATGTAGCTGTTGTAAATCTTTACCTTATCAGTCTTGATCCTAAAACATAAGGTCAGCGTGCTGGACTAAAAATACAGCTATCTGCATGTCTGTCAGCCTAATAAATAAGAGACTAAAGCCCCCATACACTATAGTCTGATTTTTAGGCCAACAGCTATCTTGCTCAGCTCTCCCATATACAGGAGCACTCATTCTGCCAAGTGTTTCTGTGTTCTTTATTAGAGCCGCTGCTGGACATCTCCGGCAGCAGCTTATCATTTAGAGGATAATAGGATCTACACTCCGTAATCGGACATGCTGGATCCTTATTCCCCCCCGAAAATCAGAAGTTAGAGCCCCCATACACATTGGGCTGTCAGCAGAACCCGTCAATATTGGCGGGTTTAGACCACTTTAGGTTAATGTGTATGCAGGTCTTAGCTACTATGTGAAGGCTCTGGGCTCTATCAGGGCATGTGCACACGTCTTGTAGATGTCTGTGAACCCCCGGAATTATTCAGACAGAATACACTTCAGGATAGTCATCATTTTATCCTGAAGCAAATATATTTTGGGTTTTTTTTGCTGTTGTTTTTTGGTTGTTTTTTCCAACATCTTTTAGCTACTGGATTTTACTTATTTTTTAAATGAAGTAGTAAGCGGCATCCAAGCAGCAGCCGCCATATAATGGACCGGTCACTGTCAGCCGCTTCATGTCTGAGGAAACCTGACGCGCTTAAAAAACTCCAAAGACTGAACATATGGACAGCAAGTCGTTTTTACACTGCAGTGTATGAGTTAATTTCTTTAATATTTAGAGTTTGGGGTTTTTGGGCGGGTTACAGCGCGGATCTGTCTGAAAACAAAATGATGTGTGCACATACCCTTAATCTGACTGATCAGAAGGGGGCGCCACCACTGACAGTGCCTAGGGCAGCAAAAACCCCAAATACGGCCCTGTATACAGTATATATGTACAGAAAGTTATCTTCAGAGCGGGTCAGAGCGTGGTGAAAGGACAGAACAGGAAGCGTGTGCTGTGAGTATTTGCTCTTATTGCAAAGCATTGCTCTTAAACCATGTTACAAATTTATAAAAAGCTTTGCTTGTCTTGCAAAATGCTCTCAAACCAAGTTACTCTTAAACCAAGGTTCCACTGTATACACATAGTTTAGGATATTAGTGTACAGATTAGTGTATGACTGGCAGCGTCGGTCTGGAGTGTCGGGGTAGCGGGGAAAACCCCAGATAGGCCCCGACCTTGACTCCATACTAAGGTGTCCCCGTCACCCTGCAGGAGCCCCCGCCGGGTATATTACAATGACCTGCGGCCGCGGCTCTGTAGACCGTCGGGCCGCCGCTGCAGGTGATGACACTGTGCACTGCAGGCAGCCGTCAGATTATGACAGCGCCAGTAGCTACACGGGGGGGCAGAGGGGGCGCTCCTAACCTGGAGGGGAGCACCGGAACTTATGAGCAGCAGCGCAGCAGGGGCAGAACAGAAGCTGCTTCCCAGAAGAAGAAACTGCATCTAGTTCTAGGACCTGCGATGACTCATGCCCATGTGACCGTGTGGGAGGAGCCGGGCCGGAGATACCGAGCAGACCGAGGAAGATGTGGTAATGAGGATGTGGGGAGCATGGAGGGAGGGTGGGTGAGTGGCATACTGCGACAGAGGGTGTTAAGTGATCCACGGTGTGTGGGAAATGGGGTTTCAGTGTGTTTGAGAGAGGGGTAATTTTGAGTACAGCCCGGCTGTGTGAGATATGCAGGACATGAGGGTGCTGAGTGTGTGTGATTTGGGGGTGCAGGGTGTGTGTGATTTGGGGATGCAGGATGTGTGTGATTTTGTGATGCAGGGTGAGTGATTTGGGGGTGCTGGATGTGTGTGATTTGGGGGTGCAGGCTGTGTGTGATTTGGGGATGCAGGGTGTGTGTGATTTGCGGGGTGCTGGATGTGTGTGATTTGGGGGTGCAGGGTGTGTGTGTTTTGGGGATGCAGGGTGTGTGTGATTTAGGGATGCAGGGTTTGTGCACCAGTCCCTGCTGTGTGACGTGCATGAAGTCCACACAGTAACCATATATCAGTAAGGATTAGGGAAAGAGGGATAGCAGCAGTCAGAGCATGGGATGGGATTGGGAAATTTGGGTGCTGAACTGAGAGAAAGAGGCTCTTTGTCTCATCACTCAGCTTTCCTATGTTCTGATATCCATCTTGTCCTCAGCTCCCAAGTTCCAAGCTTTCCCATTCTCTGTTATCATGGGAAAGCTGGGTGCTGAGGACAAGCTGGCGATCAGAACATAAAAAAGCTGGGTGTTGAGGAAAACAACAGAGTAATTATCTTGTACTAATTATCTTGTACCGAGTATCAAGCGTCATTATCCTGTACACCCAGTGTCATTGTCATTATTCTGTACCCCCAGTGTCAGTGTCGTTATTCTGTACCCCCAGTGTCATTGTCATTATTCTGTACCCCCAGTGTCAGTGTCATTATCCTGTACCCCAGTGTCAGTGTCATTATTCTGTACCCCCCAGTGTCATTATCCTGTATCCCAGTGTCTTTGTCATTATCCTGTACCCCCAGTGTCATTGTCATTATCCTGTACCCCAGTGTCATTGTCATTATCCTGTACCCCCAGTTCAGTGTCATTATCCTGTACCCCCCAGTGCCATTATCCTGTATCCCCAGTGTCAGAGTTATTATCCTGTGCCCCGAGTGTCAGTGTCATTATTCTGTACCCCCAGTGTCAGTGTCATTATCCTGTACCCCTAGTGTCAGTGTCATTATCCTGTACCCACACTGTCAGTGTCATTATCCTGTACCTGCAGTGTCAGTGTCATTATCCTGTACCTCCAGTATCAGTGTCATTATCCTGTACCCACAGTGTCAGAGTCATTATCCTGTGCCCCGAGTGTCAGTGTCATTATTCTGTACCCCTAGTGTCAGTGTCATTATCCTGTACCCCCAGTGTCAGTGTCATTATCCTGTACCCCCAGGGTCAGTGTCATTATCCTGTACCCCCAGTGTCAGTGTCATTATCCTGTACCCCTGTGGCGCCCCTGACCTGGTCAGGCACCACTGAGTACTGCACCTATGCTGGGGGCAGTGCAATACAGGTAATCCAGAAGGCTGACCGAGGTGTGACTACACAGGCGCATAGTAACCAGGTCTCACACATTGACCTTGGAAGGGACTCCTGAGAGATTCCAGGAGGGGGAGTAGCCTCCATGTCCACTCAAGGGGTGTGGTAGAGAGCCTGGTTGCTAGGTGGCGTAGGCAGGCACAGTGGAGAGAGGAAGTAGAGAGGAGAGAGGAGTGAGGAGTCTGGAAGTGGAGCTCAGAGAAAGCAGACGTGCAGAACCCACTAGTGAGCCAGTTTAGAGTGTGCAGCCCAGGGAGAGCAGTCGCAGGCAGCAGACCCTGGAGTTGGAGCACTTGAACAGCGTCCGCGCAGTGACTACCGACGGGGGAGATCGGTCACCCGGTAGTGCCGCCCGAAATCCACCTAAGGCTAGAGAGAGCAAAGAGGTGGCAGAGTAAGGGGACTGCCAGGGAGGTACCAGGCCCACAAGGGTAACAGGTCCCAGTGCAGAGATAGATTCACCATTCTTCTGCCAAACCTGCCTGAGGGGGAACTTCAGACCCCCAAGACACCACAGAGTCTGCAGCCACGTAGCAAAGAGAGGGCCCATAGTTCACAGGAGGCAAGCAGCCGGAGTGACCTGGACCAGGCTACAAGCAAACGGGCCGAAACGAGGGGAGAACAGGCAGCAGCAACTTCCCTGGGTGACATTCGTAGGGACTTCAAGTCGGGGTCACCACAAAAACATAAAGGGCTAAGGAAGGCAAGTTGGTAGTCACCCTCATCAGCCAGCCAGAAGGATTCCTGGTTCCAGCCTGGTTCATCCCAGCTACGCCCGGGTTACTCACCCTGCCATCAACTGTGAGTAAAAACCCTGAAAGATTGCCTGGACTGTGTTTGAGTCATTCTGCGACCTGTGGTTCCACACACCTACACAGGGCCCTGGGGCTTGCCTCACTCTCGGGAGGCCACTACATCTAACTGCACCCAACATCAGCCCCAGGTGTCCCCTTACACTGCAGTGGCGGTCCCCACTGACCGCAATACCGAAAGTGGCGTCACGAAAATCCTGAAAGTAGGTTCCCTACCTGTGACCAGACTGTTCCATCCACGTGGAGTCCCTGAAGGTAATGCACCGACACACCTGTGGGGCTTCACACCCCCAGTGTCATTATCCTGTACCCCCAGTGCCAGTGTCATTATCCTGTACCCCCAGTGTCAGTGTCATATTCTGTAGCCCCAGTGTGACATTTAATTACTTAAACCCAATACACAGCCCGTACTAGTGAACAGCAAGTCCCAGCAGGCCGGCGATGGAACAGAAGGTAAGGTGAGCATAATATGTGCATGTGCATGCGTGCATGTGTGTGTTTGTTTGTGTGAGTTTGTACGTGTGTGGAATGGCACAATAGGGGACCACGATGGGACATTTAACAAGTTATGGAACAAATTGTCTGCATTTCAATTATTTCCTATGCTTTGCTGAACGAGTAACTTGGTTATCAAGCACACACCCAGAACGGATCGTTCTCGTTAACCAAGGTTCCACTGTACTGAGTGTATAACTGCAGGACCTTGTGCCACTGATTTCAAGGGTCTTTACCTCCCTGGTATGTTCTATGTACTCTGTATAACTGCAGGAGCTGGTGCCATTTATCTCGAGGGTCTGTACCTTCCTGATATGTTCTGTATATGTTCTATATTTTTGCCATGGTTTTGTGCGAGGAGGTGAACATTTGGTGCTGAAATGGTCTGAACCAGATTTAAGCACCAAATTTGCACCTCCTGGAAGAAAAAATGTTTTTTTTGCATTTTTGGGCCAAGAGATGCAAATTTGATTATGAAATGTTGACACTATATTCATGCACCCAATTTACACCTCCTGGCAAAAAAAAACGCATCAAAACTGCATGAGTTATGATGTAGTAGTGATGCGATATTTTGCCAGAAGATGTAGAATGGATTCAGGAATATGGTGTTGAAATTTCAGCACCAAATCTGCATCTCTTGGCAAAAAAAAGCGGTTTTCTGCCAGTAGATGCAGGTGATGCACTGAGTTTAATCAGGTCATCAGAGATTCTGTGAGGTAAGGTTACCTGGGGTCACAGGTGTGATCGCTGTGGCTCATTCATTCACTCGAGCTCACAGCGGGTAATCATGGCGCTCACTGTGATGTTCAGATGTAGTAGAGCTGAATTGCCGTGGGACCTCGTGTGAATTACGTCGGACATCAGGGGTGTTTTGGGGTTAATAAAGTGATGAAAGAGGGTGTTTTTTTGTATTTTTTTTTCCAAATAAGGCTAGTTTCACACTTGCGTTGAACGGTATCCGTTGCATTGCGTTGTGTGACAGATGCAACGGATGTGTTGCATATAGTGGCACAACGGAAGCAACGGATGCTGCAAAACAACGGAATCCGTTTTTATTTATTTTTTTTTTTTTTACAGTTTTACCGGCAGCAGACTATTGTGAACGATCAGCTGATCACTCACAGCAGCCGGTCGCCGGGTGATCAGCTGATCGTTCCCAGTAGCCGGCCGCCGGGTGATCAGCTGATCGCTCGGCCGCCGAGAATGTGTGCAGGGGCGGAGGGAGGAGTGGGTGGAGCCGAGCGGGGCCATAGCACTGAGGACAGGTGAGTGTGCGTATGTGTATGTATACATATGTGTGTGTGTGTGTGTGTGTGTGTACATACATGCGGAGTGGAGTGCGGGAGGGGGCTGAGCCAAGCGGGGAAGTGTCGGGCTCCCTGCACACGTAGCGAGGGTAAATATCGGCAAAGACTTGGTTCCCCGATATTTACCTTGGTTACGGGTGCAGGGAGCCAGAGAGGGCATGCGCAATGAAATCCAATGGATTACGCTACTCAAAAAAAGTTACATGCTGCGTTCCTCCCGCCCGGCTCAGCGTCAAAATAACGATGCTGTGTCATCCAGCGGATGCAACGCTGACACTTGCATTACAGTGCGTCATCCATACAAGTCTATGGAGAATAGCGCATTGCGTTAACGGACTGCGCTATTCTCCATAGTGACGGACTGCGCTGAACGCAAGTGTGAAAGTACCCTAAGGAATGTTTTTGGTGTTTGTGTTTATTTAGTTTCACTTACAGATTAGCCATGGGGTGTCATAGACTCTGCCATCACTAATCCAGGACTTAGTGGCTACTGTGGGCTGACATTAACTCCTTATTACCCGGATTTCAACCGCACCAGGGCAATCGGGAAAGTGTGGTAAAGGGCTGGGCAGCTAATGGATGCGACAATTCCGGGCAGCTGGAGGCTGATATTTTTAGACTGGAACTTCCCAGCCTCAGAGTACCAGCCCCAGCTGTCAGGCTTTATTTTGGTGGGTATCAAAATTTGGGGGAACTACACATCGTTTTTTTAATTATTTATTTAAATAATTAAAAAATAAAGCCACATGCGGTTCATCTTAGGCCAGACTCACACTTGTGATAGACTTGCGTGAGTTTCGCATCGCATCACCCTGCACAGCCGCACTTTCTCCTGACAGGAGCGGGTCGGCTGCATGTACTTCTATGCAGCTGCATGCTCGTGTCCGGAGAGCATCAGACCGTACCAGATGATGCGAGTCACTCGCAAGTATGACTCCGACTTTATTTTGATACACAGCCAAGATAAAGCCCGACAGCTGGGGGCTGTAGCCGTGGGCTTTATCTGTGTTGGTATTGTACCGCCCCGTGGGCTCGGCTGCGACCGCCGAGCCGCTCGGATCCGTGCTCGTATGGTGGGTGGCTTGAGCTCCTCACGGACCAGGGGGTCACGTCGCTCTGCAAGGGGGTTGGCGCTACATGCAGGGACTTCGGCGGGGAGTTCCACGGCCGGGGCCACGAGGTTTGTAAGGGATGTAAGTTCGTGACGCCACCCATGGGTTGTGGTGAAAAGATGGACACCACCACTGCCATTAACTAGGCCTCCCAGGGACGGTGTTGCACAGCTTGGTGTTAACCCCTCCGTGGGTAGGGGAGTGATGGTCCCGGGGGCCTGAGTGAGGTGCTGAAGCGGGGGAGCGGGTGCTGACGTATGCTGGTGCGGTGCGGTGCGCGGCCCGAAGGCACTGGTGTACTCACTATGACACAATACACAGGAGTCTCTGGTAAACCAAACGGGATGATGAACGGCGCCCACAGTCGGCTGCAGCTTCTCCCTTATCAGGTTGGTGGTTTCCGCCTTTCTCCTGCACCTCTTTGTGTGAATGTTTGACTCCTATGCCTAAGCAACGGTAGTCCGCTTCCCGGCTTGCTGGTTGTCGGAAGAGCCCTGTTTACCCACAGATGCTGACCATTTGGGTCTCTATGCCTTGGCGGTGGCTTTACCCTGTATAGTTGGGCTGTTGTCTTCTAACGGGTCTTCTGTGGGATTGGTCCTTAAGTCTAGTCCTCAATCAGTTGATTTGACTCGGCCCTCTCGGTTCGGGGCTTCGTACTGGGTCTGAGTACCCCTCCTGGTGCTCTGGTTTCCAATCGGTTCCCCCGGTTCGGTACCGGCGGGCCACCGCCCGACCCCGGTCCCTACGGTTCCACCGGCTGTAATCTCAGCTCCTGCAGGCGGCCACCACCGTCTGCCTCCTTGCCAGAGGTGACTGGGCTCTAACCTAGCCACCTGAGTAGACTATTGGCAGGCCTGGTCACAGGTCTGCCCTTGAACTCGACCTCTCTCCTTCACTGTCAAGACTACTCTGCTCTAGAACTTGTGTCTTTTTTCCGCCTCCAGGCCTGTGAACTCCTCGGTGGGCGGAGCCAACCACCTGGCTCCGCCCCCCTGGTGTGGACATCAACCGGAGAGGGTGGTGACAAGGTTTTTTAAGTTTGGCTGCTGTCACCTTTTTAGGGAGGGGGTGTGTGTGTGCATGGGACTACCTGGGACGACCTGACTAGTCCAGGGTGTCACAGTATCAGAATACAGGGGCTCCTACGCTGATTGTTTTATATATTAATTTATTTTTTACCACAATACTCACCGGCAGACAGCTGCACTGCTTTCCCCACTCACCGGCCATCCTGGTGCCTGTGATTGGTTGCAGTCAGCATGTATAACTGCAGCCAATTAAACGCGCTGGTGGGTGGGGAAAGCAGTGAATATTCAATGAGGGTTAATTTTGGCTTCGGAAGGGAATGCGTGACCTAGAAGCAGCTTGCCTACATGATGGATCTTTGGTGAGTACACGACGCGCGCTCCTACCCCCTATCCCTACCAACATTTTTAATCTCCAGATTCTGGTCCCCATAGACTTATATGGGTACCGGATTCTGGACTGCATTTTTTAAAAAATTTAGCAGGGACCCGTCGGTCCACCCAGCTCTATCAATAAACACTAGTGACCCAGTGCCATTGGAAGCCTTGCATGTCAATGCCATCACACTTCCTCCACCATATTTTACACAGGATATGATATGCTTTGGATCATAAGCCGTTCCAAGCCTACTCCATACTTTCTTCTTCCTATAATTCTGGTACAGGTTGATCTTAGTTTCATCTATCCAAAGAATACTTTTTCAGAACTAGGCTGGTTCCTTAAGGCTATGTGCGCACTGGGAAATGGAATTTTCTCAAGAAAATTCCGCAGGTATTCAAAGATTACCGCACCCGCGGTAAAAAAACGTGGCAAACCGCACCCGAAAACCGCATGCGGTTTGCCGCAGTTTTACCGCGGTATTGTTCGCGGTATTGCCGCGGTTTTGGTATGTGCTTTATTGCATTCAATGCAATAAAGCACATTGAAGAAAAAAAAAAGTCATTTCATTCTGAGACAGAAGAATAGATAGAAGAATAGATAGATAGACAGACAGAGGGATAGATAGATAGATAGATAGACAGACAGAGGGATAGATAGAAGGATAGATAGATAGACAGAGGGATAGATAGAAGGATAGATAGATAGAGGGATATATAGAAGGATAGATAGAGGGATAGATAGATAGATAGATAGATAGATAGATAGATAGATAGATAGATAGATAGATAGATAGATATAGATAGATAGATAGATAGATAGATAGATAGATAGATAGAGGGATAGATAGAGTCCCTGTGAGCACACTCTGCATTTCCCATGGTCGGCAGTGAGTTCACATTACCGGCCGTGGGAAATGACCTATAATTACCTCTGCTGTCTCGCTGTGAGGCTGCATTCATTCAACGCTGTGACAGTTTCAGTCTCGGCTGGATGTAAGCAGTGCAGGACCTGTGGATTACGCCGGAGCGGTGAATGAGGCTTGTTTGTGTTTTATTTAAAATAAAGGATTTTTCGGTGTCTGTGTGCTTTTTCACTTTACTTACAGGTTGATCATGTCAGCTGTCTCATAGACGCTGCCATGATCAAGCCTGGAGTTAATAGCGGTGATCCGCCACCATTAACCCCTTGTATTACCTTGACTGCCACTGCTACACGGCAGCAAGAAGAGCCGGGGACACTCCGGTACTGCCGCATAATGCATGCGACAGTTCCGGGGCAGCTGCGGCTGATATTCTCGGCTGCCAGAGGGGGAGTGAGTCGGGGGACATTAACCCTGCCCCTCTCCCTCCCCAGCCTGAGAATACCGGGCCGCCGCTGTGTGCTTACCTCGGCTGGACGGTAAATATACAGCGGAGCCCACGTGTTTTGTTTTCTATATTTCCGTTTGATTTCTATGTGTGTTCTATATGTCTGTGTCTGTGTTCTATGTCTGTGATGTCTGTGTGTGTCTGTGATCTGTGTGTGTTCTGTACGGCTTCCTCTTCCTGTAATGACATCACTTCCCTGCAAAACCGCAGGCAAGCGATGTACATTACCAGAGGTAAACCGCGAAATACCGCAGGGAATAACGCAGGAAAACGCAGTGAACCTCTCAGAATTTGCTGCCTGCGTTATTCCCTTCGGGATTTCCTGATTACATTGGAGTCAATGGAGTGAAATCTCGCAGCGATGTGCGGAAAAGAATTGACATGCAATTGTTTTTGCTGCGGGAATCCCGCAGCAAAACATGCAGCTGTCAAAATCCGCCTAGTGCGCACAGGATTTTTTGTTCCCATAGGTTTTGCTGGCGATTCACTGCAGAGATGTTATGAACATTTTCTGCAGCGAAACATGCAGCAAAACCGCCAAAAATCCGCGGCAAAATCCGGTAAGTGCGCACAGGGCCTTACTTGTATTTCTGGCAAAGTCTGACGTTTCTATTTTTTTTTTTTTTTTTTTTTTTTTTTTTTTTCAAAAACGTTTTTTATTGATTTTTCAAATTTGTAAAAACATGACAAGTATCATTGCAAAATCTATTTTTAAGGCTGATTAATGGTGTGCACCTTATTGTGAACCCTCCGTATTTGCTCTCATAAAGTCTTCTCTTTATGGTAACAAAAAAAACAAACACAGAGGCGTTGTGTATGTGAACCGGCTTGGATTAGTAAAAGCCTCAATGTGTTGAAAAGGCTCACCTGGAAATGTTGTGCTAGTAAGGCACAACACTGAGCAGAGTATGGAGGAATGTATGACTAGGGCTGCCCATCATAACGCTCAGCGCAGGACCAAAGGTTTTCTTTAAGTGGAAGAAAAGGTGATTTCTGCAGGTGCTGCCACACGATAAGGGACATCAGTGGAGATTGGAAAGATTTATTGTTTAAATAATGCGTTTGAGGGATGATCCATCCCTTTCATAATTCCTATACCTGTTGAAGAGAACAGATAATATTGTTTTAACAATGTCTTTCCAATCTTGGGTGGATGTTGTGAAGTGCCATTTCTTCACCATGGAAAGGAGTCTGGAATCATCCACCATTGTGGTCATCCCTGGACGTCCAGGCCTATTTGAGTTCCCAATCTCACCAGTGCACCTTTTTCCCCCACAATATATGCATATGCATATATGAAATGAACAATTCTCCCATGGTTTCCCCAGTACACAAACTCATTTTTCGTAGGCAGCATCTCTACCAATGAGTCACAGCCCAGACTGAGATAGGAGGATTTTTTATATCTGAGATGTAGTGTAGGCAGAAAACCCAGAAGCAGATTATGCAAGTTTCCAGTTGTGGGCTACATCTGATTCCCTGGATTACGTCGAACAAGCCTGGGGTTTTTTTTTAATTATTTATTTAGTGAACCAGGAAAAGAGTCAGGGAGTGTTTTTTAAATTAAACTATTTTTGTTTGTGTTTTTTCTTTTTACTTACTGGGTTAGTACAGGGTTTGTCTGATAGAGACTTCTTCATTACTAATACCAGAGCATGCTGCCAGTGGTGTTTTTGGACAATTCACAGGTGACATCAACCTAAAGATCTATTACCCTAATTGGCAACACAATCCGGCAATCGGGAAGAGCCAAGGCGAAGCACCAGAATTTACGCATGCAATGTGATGTACCATTTCTGGAGCAATTGTGGGCTGGTATTTTTAGGCTAAGAAGGGCCCAATAACCATGGAAATTCGTAGCCTCCGCTGTCCGCTTTACTTTTGCTGATTATCGGTCCCTAGGCGCTTTTTTCTTTTAATTATATATTTATTTAGTTACTATTTGCAAAAATCTGTCTATCTATGTATCTATCTTGGCACATCTTTAACACATAACCATTAAATTCAGTGGCACGTGGTTTTTTTCCAGTATGTCTTACAATGATGGACAAAGCGGAAGGTGTCACACATGGAATTTTTTTTGCGCACATGGAAAGGGAGCCTATGTCCCTGTATTCTAGAGGTGCAGAAATAGTTAGATTTTTTGTTTTGTAATTTACCTTTTTTTTTGCATTACTCCCCCCAAGACTCAAATTGACAATTTTCAAGATTATGTCACAGGCTCTGATGATGTCACTGGGAGAATTTTGTATTCTTGAAGCTGCATTACAGGCTCTGACCCAGCATATGCAATGTATCTGTATGTATCATTATAATCTGCCTGCTTGGTTATAATCTTATCATTATAATCTGCTTGCTACATTGTATATATCAGTATATTTTTTTATATCCCTGTATATTAGAGGGAGAATTAAAAAAGATTTGTTTTTCTTCTTATGAAATAACTAAAAAAACACAGCTACCACTGTCCTGGACTCTGGAGCCCTGTGTCTGATTATGTTTTGGTCCAGCAGACAGTCACATATTTGGATCTATTTCCTGCAGTCCCAGGCATTTGCTGACTGTCCCTCACCACCACTGCCTCTCTGACTTCTCCTCTTGCTAGGGGAGAAAGAAATGGCTAATGGCGGTAGCTAGGGCCGTGGTCAGGATTTGCCATGGCACATTATTTGTCCCTCTTTCTATTCTTCAAAATTTGAGAAGAAATATGTAAAAGGCAGATAGATCAATAGATTTAGCACACTTTCTGAAAGCATTAGATATGCAGTAGATAAATAGATATGAGGTAGATGAGTCAATTTATAGTCAAAAGTAGATAGTTATAAGGTAGGTCAATAGATGGATACTTAGACAAATACATATGAGATAGATAGATAGATAGATAGATAGATAGATAGATAGATACATAGATGCAGAATTGGTGAGAAATAAGCAAAAAATAAGCCAAGGGCAGCAGGTTTATTAGAATATGCTAAGGTCACAGACTGGGATTTTCGCTGATTTTGCTGCTCTCGGTAATTTGTTCAGACAGATTTTATTATCCTTTTACATGCATTCTTATACAAGTGAAATGAATTTCTTTCTCTCAGTCCTGTGAGAAATGGGTACCATAAAGCATTCTTGTATCGACTTGAATCAGACGTAACAGAACAGTAAAATTATTAATTTTATGGGTAACGTACCTTTTAGTAGATGATGGGTGTGATACTTGGTGTGTTTTAGTCCACAGCTTTTTGGTTATGGGAAACAAGCAGTTTCTCTACTTTTTTCGCTGCGCATGTAACATTGTATTGTGTCATTAACTTACTCAACTGAGCCTTTCCGTTCTTGTCTTAGAACATTGCTATGACTTTTTAAGCACCACTTCCTATCTAAAAGGAAGTCGGTCATAACTGATACACAGTGGAAACTAAATAGTACTGCAGGTTGTGTAAGCACTAGCAGCAATAGAAACCTAAACTGGAATCTTTTATTTTCTGTTGAGCACATTAGATATACAAAACTTTTCATAGTATAGTGCTTAGGCTTGAACTAAGACTGGACAGTATATTTCTACAGTATTATTACCTTTACTAGAAGGTGGCCCGATTCTAACGTGTCGGGTAGTCTAGAATGTGTATGTTGGTTAGTAGATTGAATAATAAGGTAATGAATGGACTGGATGGGTTAGGTTAAATTTAGTATTCTTATAATTGTTTATTGGTTTTAAAATGACAAACAATAGAAGGAACAGTTTTAATAGATGAGTCTAATGTTTAATGATATCCATGGCTTGTAATGAAAGAACGCTATGAACAGTGTAAAGTTAAGTAAAAATATGCTGATGCTGTGATATGGCCCAATGCTGGTATGTGCCCTCATCGTGGTGCAGCCACCATCCTGACATGTGCCCCCATCCTGCAGGGTAATGTGTGCGGGGGGCGGAATGCGGGGTGGGTGGAGCCGAGCGGGGCCATGGCGCTGAGGATGTTAGTGCTGGGGACTGCATGGCTGGGGACAGGTAACTATCCAGGTGTGTGTGTGTGTTTAGTGTATACATGCGGAGGGCAGAGGGTGGGGTGGCGGAGCTGAGCGGGGTAATGTGTGAGGGAGGTGGAGTGTAGGGGGTGGAGCGGAGCGGGGCCATGGCGCTGAGGACGTCAGTGCTGAGGACTGCATGCCTGGGGACAGGTGACTATTCGTGTGTATGTGTGTGTGTGTGTTCAGTGTATACATGCGGAGTGCGGTGGGGAGTGGAGCTGAGTGGGGTAATGTGTGCCAGGGGCAGTGGCGAGCGGTGGGTATGTGTCGGCTGGGTTGCTGGTGTCGGCTCCCGGGGGTTCAGCACTCACCGGGGAGTCGGGGCTCCTTGTGGGTGTGGGAAAAAGTGTCGGGCTTCGTCCTGTCAGCCCGTAGTTCAGGCTGTTCAATTAGGCTCCTTGTACACGTTACCAGGGTAAATATCGGGTAACTAAGCAAAGCTCTTTGCTTGGTTACCCGATATTTACCTTGGTTACCAGCATACACCGATTAGCGCTGGCTCCTTGCACACATAGCCAGGGTAAATATCGGGTAACTAAGCAAAGTGCTTTGCTTGGTTACCCGATATTTACCTTGGTTACCAATGTACACCGCTTAGCGCTGGCTCCTTGCACACATAGCCAGGGTAAATATCGGGTAACTAAGCAAAGCGCTTTGCTTAGTTACCCGATATTTACTTTGATTACCAGCATACACCGCTTGGCGCTGGTTCTTTGCACACATAGCCAGGGTAAATATCGGGTAACTAAGCTAAGCACTTTGCTTGGTTACCCGATATTTACCTTGGTTACCAGTGTAAACCGCTTAGAGCTGGCTCCCTGCACACGTAGCCAGGGTATATATCGGGTAATTAGGCAAAGTGCTTTGCTTAGTAACCCGATGTGTACCCTGGTTACGTGTGCAGGGAGCATTAGCTGAGCCGTTGGTCGCAGGCTCTTTAATGCACGCGCTGGGGCGACGGTTGTCACTGTAATGACGTCATTTTGGAGCAAGACAGACAGACAGAATAAGGCAGTTATATATATATAGATACTAGCATTATCAGTAATAGAGATGATAGCAGGGCCAGGACAAGGTATTCTGCTGCTATTGGCAGATAAAGCACATATGGTTCTCAATCCCTCAATGTAATAAAAAAGGCAAGACATGGAAACTACAAGTACATATCAATAAATTAGAATATCATCAAAAAGTTAATTTATTTGAGCTATTCAATAAAAAAAAGGGAAATGCATATATTACAGTATATAGAGCCATTACACACACACACACACACACACACACACACACATACATACACACACACACACACACACACACACACACACACAGTGTGCACTATTTCAAGTGTTTATTTCTGTTACTGTTGATGATTATGGCTTACAGCCAATGAAAAACCAAAAATCATTATCTCAGAAAATAAGATTAATTACCACAAAACACCTGCAAAGACTTCCTAAGCGTTTACAATGGTCCCTAAGGCCCAGGGCCCACGCTGTGTAATTTTGACGCGTATTTTCAGAAATCTGCAGCAAAATCTGCATGTCCATTGTGAAGCCGGCAAAGTCTATGAGAATTCAGAAGTGCTGTGCCCACGTTGCTTATTCTTCCCTTGCGTATTTTCTGCAGATTTGGTGCAGAAATAAATAAATCTGCACCAAATACTCAAGGGAAAAATACTCAACGTGGGCACAGAACTTCTGAAATCTCATAAACTTTCCTGGCTTCACAATGGACATGCAGATTTTGCTACAGATTTCTGAAAATACGCGTCAAAATTTGCATCAAAATACACAGCGTGGGCACAGGGCCTAAGTCTGTTTCAGTAGGCTACACAATCATAGCGAAGACTGCTGACTTGACAAATATCCAGAAGACAGTCATTGACACATTCCACAAGAAGGGTAAGCGACAAAAGGTCATCATTACTAAAGAACCTGGCTGTTCACAAAGTGCTGTATCCAAGCATAATAATGGAAAGTTGAGTGGAAGGAAAAAGTGTCATAGAAAAAGGTGCACAAGCTACTGGGATAACCAGACACTTGATAGGATTGTTAAGAAAAGGCCATTCAAAAATTTGGGAAAGATTCAGAAGGAGTGGACTGCTGCTGGAGTCAGTGCTTCAAGAGCCACCACACACAGACGTATCCAGGACATGGGCTACAACTGTTACATTCCTTGTGCCAAGCCACTCATGACCAATAGACAATGCCAGAAGCGTCTTACCTGGGCCAAGGAGGAAATGAACTGGACTCTGTTGCTCAGTGGTCCAAGGTGTTGTTTTCAGATGAAAGTAAATTTTGCATTTCATTTGGAAATCAAGGTCCTAGAGTCTGGAGGAAGAGTGGAGAGGCCACAATCCAAGCTGCTTGAGGTCTAGTGTGAAGTTTCCACAATTAGTGATGGCTTGGGGAGCCATGTCATCTGCTGGTGTAGATCCACTGTGTTTTATCAAGACCAAAGTCAGCACAGTCATCTACCAGTAATTTTTAGAGCACTTCATGCTTCTCTCTGCCGACAAGCTTTTTGAAGATGAAAATTTCATTTTCCAGCAGGACTTGGCACCTGCCCACACTGCCAAAAGTACCAATACCTGGTTTAATAACCACAGTATCACGGTGCTTGATTGGCCAGCAAACTCGCCTGACCTAAACCCCATAGAGAATCAATGGGGTATTGTCAAGAGGAAGATGAGAGACACCAGACCCAACAATGCAGATAAGCTGAAGTCTGCTATCAAAGCAACCTGGGTGTTATGGGTGGCTGTCTGAAAATAAAACCTAAAGGAATGTCAGACAGTCAGGGTCCACCGTGCAAAGACTGCTGCAGACTATGGCAGAGGATAAGGGGTATATAAGTGTGCCACTGTAAATAATGATAGCACAAGTGCAGAGTGCAATACCTCTGTTATACTCACAGAGGAATATAATTAGAAAATAAAGCAATTCCTCCCTTACTTGGAGGGTGTGTGGAATGGTCTCTGTTAAAGATCACAGAGACAAAAGCAGTGAGTGTGAAATGGCACCTACCTAGGTCCGTTCCTCTAGTGGTGCCAGGAGTCGGACAGCAGCGTAAGCCGCACAAAGCTCCTACCTGCGTTCGCTCCACTAGTGTGCGAGGACACGAACCACTAGATATGGCACCTGCCTAGGTCCGCTCTTCTAGTGGTGCAAAAGAGACGGACAGCAGCGTAAGCCGCACAAAGCTCCTACCTGCGTTCGCTCCACTAGTGTGCGAGGACACGAACCACTAGATATGGCACCTGCCTAGGTCCGCTCTTCTAGTGGTGCAAAAGAGACGGACAGCAGCGTAAGCCGCACAAAGCTCCTACCTGCGTTCGCTCCACTAGTGTGCGAGGACACGAACCACTAGATATGGCACCTGCCTAGGTCCGCTCTTCTAGTGGTGCAAAAGAGACGGACAGCAGCATAAGCCGCACAAAGCTCCTACCTCTGTTCGCTCCCCTAGTGTGCGAGGATACGAACAACTGCCAGACGCAGTATAAGAAACGTTACCCTAGCGGCAACGTCCACCTACGAGTAGAATCACAAGGCCCAGCCGGACCATGTGCCTCAGGCACCTGCCTATGTCCGCTCCACTAAGAGGTAAGAATACGGACTGCAGCCGAAGCTGTAAGGTATAAGAACGCTACCCTGCCAGTAGCGCTCACCTAACATAGACAGAGAGATGCCTAGAGGAACAAGCACAGAGCGTCTACTCGCATGCATGACCCAAGAGGACTGAGCGCCGGGCGGCGTGCGTCAGGGTCTTATATAGACTCTGTGCCTCATCCAAGATGGAGGACACCAGAGCCAATCCGCTGCCAGAATGACAGCAATGATGTCACACTGGCCTATCACCGAGCAAAGCGTCACAAGCACATGACCAGCGACCAATCGGCATAGAAGGTGTCAGAGACATGTGACCACGTGTCACAAGCACATGACCAGTGGCCAATCAGCTTAGAAGGTGTCAGAGACATGTGACCTCGTGTCAGCGATGATGTCACCCGCACATGTGCAATGGCTCCAAGATAGGACTTAGTTTCCAGCGCTTGCACATGTGCAGTAGCAAGAAATCCGGACATAGTCTCCAGAGCCACAGCAACCGTAACAGTACCTCCCCCTCAAGGGCCCCCCTCCCGGCGACGCAGGTAATCGGCAACTAAGTTGGGAGCATGGACAGTCTCCTCCTCAGGCTCCCAAGAGCGATGTTCCGGGCCATAGCCCTCCCAATCTATCAAGAAGAACCTGCGCCCTCTAACCATCTTAGAACAAACTATGGCTCGTACCTCATAGCTAGAGCGAGAGGAATCAGAGGCAGGAGAGTGCACCTCACGAGCGTGAGGTAAAATAGCCAGCTTTAGCAGTGAAACATGGAATTTGTCATGGATCCTAAGATGGATGGGTAACTTCAATTGGTAGACTACAGGATTTACCTGTTGAAGAACCTCATAAGGACCCAGGAAGCGAGGAGCAAATTTGACAGAGCTCACTCTAAGTTTCACGTGTTTTGCAGAGAGCCACACAAAATCCCCTGGAGAAAAGACAGGAGCCGGGCGACGAAACCGATCGGACACAGTCTTCATACGGTCCTTAGCAGCTTGGATCGACTCTTGAGTCCGATCCCAAACCTCTCTGACATTAGTTGCCCAGTCGGCCACAAGAGGAGAAGGTGCAGCAGTGGGAAACGGTACCGGTACCCTAGGGTGTTGCCCATTATTGAGTACAAATGGTGTCTGCCCAGTGGCCTCAGCCAGCGAATTGTTAAGGGCAAATTCTGCCCAGGGTAGGAGGGAGGACCAGTTATCGTGGTTCTCAGCAACAAAGTGTCGAAGGTATATAATCATGGATTGATTGGTACGCTCAACCAAACCATTGGTCTCCGGATGGTGTGCCGAAGAGAGATTCAACTCAATTTGCAGAAGGCTACAAAGATCTCGCCAGAAACGGGAAGCAAATTGCGGGCCTCTATCACAATACGATACGATCTGGCATCCCGTGAAGCCTAAAGACATGCTTGAGGAATAGTTTGGCTAGTACCCTGGAAGACGGGATTCTCGATAACGGTACGAGATGAACCATCCGGGAGAAATGGTCCGTAATGACCCACACAAATCTATGTCCCTGTGAACACGGAAGATCACCCACAAAGTCCATGCCTACCACCTCCCATGGTCTATCTGGCACTGGTAAAGGATGCAAGAGCCCAGCCGGTCTCTGCCGTAATGGACGGTTGCGAACACACGAGTAGCAGGAACCAACATATCTCTTGACGTGGCTGGCTAAGTGTGGCCACCAATACCACCTCCCCAGTAACTCTCGTGTCCGCCTAATACCAAAATGCCCACCCAGCTTTGAGGTGTGGGCCCACGACAGTATATCATTCTGTCGATCAGGCGGCACAAAGGTCTTGCCCGGTGGGATTTGGTCTAAAGTCACAGGGGAGAGCGTATGAAAAACCCTGGAGGGAAGGATAAGATGAGGTTCGTCAATCTCTTCCTGGGTAGAAACCATAGAGCGAGACAGAGCGTCTGCCTTGTTATTCTTACTCCCTGTAATACTATTGTATGTACTGAGGATTTCGATTGCGTTAGGGCAATGACAACCAGAGACGAGTTCTTGGTGCAAGACGTTTATAATATGCAACCAAAAATATGTACATAAACGGAACAAAACCACAGAACATAAACACAGGAAATACCTTCCAGGGTCGGAGCGAAAGGGAATTCCCGGGACCACGCACCGGACTCCCCCAGGGAGACCACCAAGAGCGAACCCCTATACAGGGACTGTCTGGCAATCACCCCAGAAGGCCTAAATGCGCAGCAGCCGGGACACAAAAGGGCAATAGGTATAGTCCAGAAATGTCCGTACGTGATGTGAGTCCAGAGCGGTTATGAAACGGAAGGAACCGGGCAGAAGTGCCGACCAAAGACGGCAGACGGAGTCCGGGCACAGCTAGATGAGACCAGGTGAAGTCCAGAGTCAGATTCGGTTGTTTTTCAAGAGGATCCAAATAACAATCAGGAACCAAGAGCAGCAGGGCAGGAGCACACAGGAAGCAGTATACTCAGGCACTGGACTAAGCTTAGGGGCGGCTTTTAAACAGATGGACAGGAAGTAGGGCAACAGAACAGAAAACTCCATGTTAACAAAGGGCAAGCTCTTTCAAAAGAAAACTGGAAATCCCGGAACTCTGACAGTACTCCCCCCCCCAGAAACAGCCTCAGGACGGATCAGGGCCCGGCTTGTCTGGGTACCGCCGATGAAACTGAGCAACCTTCCGGGGCGCTCGAATGTTACCCACAGGTTCCCAGGAATCGTCCTCGGGGGAGTACCCCTGCCAACGTACCAGATACTGAAGCCGATGCCGATGGAGCCGGGAGTCAATAATGTCCTCAACCACGAACTGCTCCAGGCCGTCAACCATCACAGGCGGAGGAGGAGGCACGATACGACCATGAAATGTATTAGGGGAGACAGATTTGAGTAGAGAAACATGAAAGACCGGGTGTACCTTCAAATGGTGCGGCAACCTCAGCCGACAGGCCACAGGGCTCACGATCCCGGTGATCTTAAATGGACCGATGAATTTCTGCCCCAGCTTCTGCGAAGGAACACCCAATCTCAGATTTTTGGTGGATAACCACACCGAGTCCCCTACCTTATACATGGGTGCCTGTTTCCGGTGAGTGTCTGCCGACTTCTTGTAACGCTCCTGAGCCGAAGCCATAGAGTCCTTTAAAACCTCCAGATTCTGTCATAGCTCCGTCAATCTGTCCTCCACCGCTGGCACCGAAACCGCCACCGGTGACCTAGGCAAAACATTCGGATGGTAACCCAAGTTAGCGAAAAAGGGCGTTACCTTAGTGGAGCTGCTCTGAGTGTTGTTATACGAGAACTTCGCCAAAGGAAGCAGCTTCAACCAATCGTCCTGCAGATGGCTGACATAACATCGTACGTACTGCTCCAGGGTTTGATTAGTCCGTTCGGTTTGCCCATTTTTCTGAGGATGGTATGCAGAAGACAAACCGACATCAATATGGAGTGCCGAACAAAACCCCTTCCAGAACTTAGACGTGAACTGCACGCCCCGGTCAGAGATGATCTCATCTGGTACCCCATGCAATCGGAATATATTCTGGATAACCAAATCCACTGTCTCTGCGGCTGAGGGAAGACCGGTACATGGAATAAAGTGAGCAGCTTTTGTCAACCGATCCACCACCACTAAAATGGTATTGTGACCGCCTGAGACTGGCAACTCCACAATAAAATCCATTGAGATGGATCCCCAAGGGCGAGATGGAACGGGTAACGGTTGAAGGAGTCCCGTAGGAGCCACACGAGGGACCTTGCACCGGGCACAAACCACACATGAGTGGACATAGTCTTTCACATCCTTTAAACAGGTTGGCCACCAGAAAAAACGACTCAGAAATTCCTGCGTCTTCTGTACCCCCCTATGACCTGCCAACACGGAGTCATGGACCAATTTGAGAACCCGAAGTCTGACGGCCTCCGGGACATAAATACGTCGCTCTCTCAACCACACACCATTCCGAAGAACAAGAGTCACATCATTCGGGGGGGGGGGCAGCAAGAAATACGTCACCATCATAGGCCAGCTTGATGTCCTTCCACAAGTCCTGGTCCTGGATTACTCCAACAAAATTGGCATCAGATAACACGGTCTGAGACGGGGTTCCAGGCACGGAGTCCATGGCGTGGATTCGGGACATGGCATCGGCTTTCCCATTACGTGACCCTGGACGGTATGTAACGATAAAATTGAACTGGTTAAGGAACAAGCTCCAACGGGCTTGCTGTGGAGACAGGCACCTGGCAGATTTAAGGAATTCCAGGTTACGATGGTCTGTGAGAACTATCACTTGCTGCGCTGCTCCCTGTAAGTGGTGTCTCCATTCTTTAAAAGCTGAAATAATCGCCAACAATTCCTTGTCCGCAATGTCATAGTTCCTTTCTGCAGGGGACAACCGTCGAGAAAAGAAAGCACACGGATGCAAGAGACTCTTGTCCCCAGTCCTTTGGGAAAGGATAGCCCCTAATGCATAATCGGAAGCGTCGACTTCCACAATAAAGGGGAGTGCGGGATTCGGGTGTATTAGTATTGGTGCTGAGGTAAAACAAACCTTGAGACGATTGAAAGCTTCCTGGGCCTGGGCGGACCACACAAACTTCTGTCCTTTCTTGGTTAACAGAGTGATAGGACGGACGATCTCTGAAAAGTTACGGATAAAGCGTCTGTAAAAGTTGGCAAAACCGACAAAGCGTTGTACCTCCTTGATGTTTCCCGGTTCCGGCCAGTCTAGAATTGCTTGTATCTTGCCAGACTCCATGTTCAGTCCCTAAGGAGAGATGACATATCCTAAAAATTGTATTTTTGAGCAATGGAATTCGCACTTCTCCAGTTTAATATACAGGTGGTTATCCCTCAGTCGGGTAAGTACTGTCTTGACGTGCTCCTGGTGTTCCTGTAGGGAATCAGAAAAGATCAAGATATCATCCAGGTAAATCACCATGAATTGGTCCATTATATCCCTAAAAATATCGTTGACTAGGTGTTGGAAAGCCGCAGGGGCGTTACAAAGTCCAAAAGGCATCACTAGATACTCATAATGTCCATACCGACATCTGAACGCTGTTTTCCACTCGTCCCCGGGACGTATGCGGAGTAGATTATATGCCCCACGGAGATCCAATTTAGTGAATATCTTTGCCTGTTGAACTCTCTCCAATAGCTCAGGAATCAACGGTAACGGATACCGGTTCCGGATGGTTATCTTATTTAGTTCCCAGTAGTCGATACAAGGTCTCAGAGTCCCCTCTTTCTTTTTCACAAAAAGATGGGTGCCCCTGCTGGTGAGGTAGAAGGGCGAATAAATCCCTTTGCTAGACTTTCATCGATGTAATCTTTTAGTGCTTCTAACTCAGGTGCCGCCAACGGGTAGACATGACCAAACGGGATCTCTGCCCCTGGGAGTAAGTCTATGGGACAATCATACGGTCTATGCGGGGGAAGCCGATCTGCTTTTCTTTTGTCGCATATATCAGCGAAGTCATGATAAACCGGGGGTAGAACAGGTACCTGTACAGTGCCCTCCGCATTCGGTGTTACTGGAACCGGTACAGTTGGACTAATGGTCGGACCACTCTGCGGTGGGAAGGATATTTCTTTAGTCTCCCAATTGATGACTGGATTTGTAGACCGCAGCCAAGGAATTCCTAAAATTATCGGAAAATGGGGAGAAGAAATTAACATGAAAACAAGGGTCTCCTGCTGACCTGGCTTCATCACACATTCTAGGGGTACTGTCTCCCGATCAACTGGTCCAGAAACTAATGGAGAACCGTCTACCGTCTCCATGGTAACCGGTGAGGATCTTTGTTGAGTCTGGATACCGTGTTTCCTGGCAAAAGAAGAGTCCATGAAATGTCCCCCTGCCCCAGAGTCTATCATAGCAGATGTAGGAATTAACTGTCCATCCCACCGTATCTGAATGGGAAGCGAGCAATGGGTGTATTTCCCTTCTGAGTCCTTAGGTGAAGTTGACATTACAGTCAAGGGAAATACCGCATCCAGGTGTCCACTTGCCTCAGAGATATCGGACTCTGTGTCCGTGTTGTCACACTCTGCCATGGCTGCCAATACCTTATTTGGGCGATTTGGACGTTTTGGGCAGTCAATCAGAAAATGGTCCGATTGACCGCAATAGAAACACAAACGCTCACGGAGCCGGTGTTCACGACGTTCGTTGGTCTCTCGCTTTTGTAGAGAGTCCACTTGCATAGGAACATCCTCGGCCTCCCGTGGCGTCTTGAGAGCGGGTTCTCTAGAAGGAAACGCAAAGTTGGTTACCCGGTTTACAGCTGCCCATTTTTCCTGTCTACGTTCCGTCAAGCGGGTATCGATACGCACGCAGTGTTGGAGAAACAGTTCAAAATCCCGTGGAGATTCGGAACGAGCTAACTCGTCCTTGATGGTACCGGACAAACCCTTTCTGAAAACTGACAATAACGCATTGTTTCCCCAGTCGGTGTCTACCACTAACCTTTTGAACTCAGTGGCGTATTCAACGACAGACCGCTTTCCCTGACGTAAGGAAAGGAGAGCCGATTCAGCGGTAGCACGGCGATTAGGGTCATCAAACATTTGCGCCATTGCTGTTAAAAAGTCATCCAGGTGATTTAAACGGATATCACGATTCTCTATCATAGGATTAGCCCAAGCCAGTGCTCGGGAGGTTAACAACATGATTATACATAACACTTTTGACCGGTCAGAACGGTAATAATCAGCATGTACATCAAAAAACAGTATACACTGGTTAACAAATCCACGAAACTGACTACGATCACCACTGAAACGAAATGGTGGTAACCTAGGCATACCGGCAGCTGATACGGACGTAGTGGGGGCGGCTTCCTGAGCCTCCATTCTGGTTTGCAAATCCTGAATAGCCGGACCCAGTACCTGATGATCATGGCCCAGCTGTACCTCCACATCTCTAAGCTTAGTTTGCACCGCGTCCATCTCCTGCTGTAATGAGTTAATCATGGAGAAGAGCTGATCTACTCGTGTCTCAGTCATTGCCCCAGCGAAATCCTTTTATGGCCTGAGTATAATGTAATACTATTGTATGTACTGAGGATTTCGATTGCGTTAGGGCAATGACAACCAGAGATGAGTTCTTGGTGCAAGACGTTTATAATATGCAACCAACAATATGTACATAAACGGAACAAAACCACAGAACATAAACACAGGAAATACCTTCCAGGGTCGGAGCGAAAGGGAATTCCCGGGACCACGCACCGGACTCCCCCAGGGAGACCACCAAGAGCGAACCCCTATAAAGGGACTGTCTGGCAATCACCCCAGAAGGCCTAAATGCGCAGCAGCCGGGACACAAAAGAGCAATAGGTATAGTCCAGAAATGTCCGTACGTGATGTGAGTCCAGAGCGGTTATGAAACGGAAAGAACCGGGCAGAAGTGCCGACCAAAGACGGCAGACGGAGTCCGGGCACAGCTAGATGAGACCAGGTGAAGTCCAGAGTCAGATTCGGTTGTTTTTCAAGAGGATCCAAATAACAATCAGGAACCAAGAGCAGCAGGGCAGGAGCACACAGGAAGCAGTATACTCAGGCACTGGACTAAGCTTAGGGGCGGCTTTTAAACAGATGGACAGGAAGTAGGGCAACAGAACAGAAAACTCCATGTTAACAAAGGGCAAGCTCTTTCAAAAGAAAACTGGAAATCCCGGAACTCTGACACTCCCAGACAGATAGTTGATGGAGAAGTGAAAGCGGGAGAAAAACAAGGACCAGCGGGCTTGGCGAGGATCCAGACGCTGAGCGGTTTGTAAGTATGTCAGATTCTTATGGTCTGTATAGACCTGGAAAGGATGTTTCGTTCCTTCCAGCAAGTGACGCCACTCCTCCAAAGCTAATCTCAGGGCGAGCAGTTCCCTATCCCCAATGGTATAGTTTCTCTCTGCCGGTGAAAAGGTTTTAGCAAAGAAGAAACACGGCCTTTTTCTACCTGCACCGTTCTTTTGATACAAGACCGCACCAGCACCCACTGAAGAGGCATCAACCTCCAAGAAAAAGGGCTTATTCTCATCGGGTCTTTGAAGAATGGGAGCAGTTGAAAAGTGTCTTTTTACTGCCTCAAAAGCCTGAGATGTCTCAGTAGACCAGACTTTTGGATTAGCACCTTTCTTAGTCAAGGCCACCAAAGTAAAGAAATGGAGTATGAACTGCCTGTAATAATTTATGAATCCTAAGAAGCGTTGCACCGCCTTCAAGGAATGAGGTTCGGACCATTCCAGGACAGCAGAGAGCTTTGCAGGATCCATAGCCAGACCCTCTTGTGAGATAATGTAGCCCAAAAAAAGCAAGGATGACTGCTCGAATACACATTTTTCGAGTTTAGCAAACAATGAGTGCTCCCTTAAACGGGAAAGGACACGAATGACATCCTGACGATGAGTCTCCAGGTCAGGAGAAAAAATCAGGATGTCGTCCAGATACACCACGACGGAGGATAACAGTAAATCCCTGAACACATCGTTTACGAAGTCCTGAAATACTGCGGGTGCATTACATAACCCAAAAGGCATGACGAGGTATTCATAGTGACCGTCTCGGGTGTTAAAAGCGGTCTTCCATTCGTCACCCTCTCGAATTCATACCAAGTTATACGCACCCCGCAGATCCACCTTCGTAAAAACCTGAGCTCCCCTCAGTCTGTCAAAGAGCTCCGAAATTAAAGGTAACGGGTATTTGTTCTTTATTGTGATTGCGTTGAGACCCCTGTAATCTATGCAGGGACGCAAATCACCCTCTTTCTACCGAACAAAGAAAAACCCAGCTCCCGCGGGAGAGACAGACTTACGAATGAACCCCTTCTCTAAACTCTCTCTTATATAGGTCGACATGGCCTCCGACTCAGGTATCGACAGGGGGTAAACCCTGCCCTTAGGTGGAACCGAACCTGGGATAAGGTCTATGGCACAGTCATACGGCCTATGGGGTGGAAGAACCTCAGCACCCTGTTTGGAGAACACGTCAGCGAAATCCAAATAGGGTGTAGGTATGGGAGAGAGATCAGTTGATGCAATCGCAACGACCTTAGGTGGTAAGGGAAGACATCGGGACTGACATTTCGAACCCCAACTAATAATGCTGTCGGACTCCCAGTCAATGTGAGGAGCATGAGTCCGAAGCCATGGGAGACCCAGAAGGACGTCGTCTATACCCTCAGGCAAAACAAGAAAAGAAATCTCCTCTATGTGACCCTGAGGCAGGGAAAGGCGCAAGGGAACTGTCCTCAATGTAATGGAGTCAGAAAACATAGTCCCATTAACAACACGGACTTGAATAGGCTCCTCTAACATGATAGAGGGAATATTGTGTCTCTTTACAAATCCTGAGGACACAAAAGTCCCGTCAGCTCCGGAATCCACAAAAGCCATAATAGGCCATGTATTCTCAGAGAATGAGAGCTGACCTGGGATACTTCACTTAGAGGGTGCAGAAGACGTCTCTAGTAACCCCCCTCTA
Organism: Anomaloglossus baeobatrachus; assembly: GCF_048569485.1. Classification (NCBI taxonomy): domain Eukaryota; kingdom Metazoa; phylum Chordata; class Amphibia; order Anura; family Aromobatidae; genus Anomaloglossus; species Anomaloglossus baeobatrachus. Next base: position 192,680,081 of record NC_134354.1, on the reverse strand, counting down.
ATAGTTACTAGGCCTGGGAGTTTCCCTGACGACTAGAACACTTGTTGGCATAGTGCCCAGCCTGACGACATATAGGAGGACCAGACTTGCGTAGTCTGGAGGACGTATGACCTAACTTCATAGGAGTGGGAGACGTGTCAGATGCTGAGGAAGATGGTAGTGGACCCTCAACAACTGGAATAGCCCGATGCTTAGGGCGTGAGGAAGAGACCTCGAGTCTACATTCCCTATGGCGTACGTCGATCCTCGTTGCTACTGTGATCAAGTCCTCCAGAGAAGCAGGGACCTCACGAGTAGCAAGGGCATCCTTGACATAGCCTGCCAACCCTCTCCAGAAGATAGGAATCAATACCTTCTCTGGCCAATCTAGTTCTGCCACCAGAGTTCTAAAAGCAATGGCATAAGAACTAGTGGATAACGAACCCTGAGATAGATCTAAGAGTCTCAGGGCCGCATCATGGGTAACCTGCGGACCCATGAATACCGCTTTAAGAGCATCAAGAAAGTCTTGATGTCTCAGAGTAACCACATCAGATCGCTCCCATAAGGGAGTCGCCCATTCTAAGGCTTTGTCCTGAAGTAAGGAGATGATAAAGCCTACTCTGGACCTCTCCGTAGAGAAGCGAGAAGAATTGACCTCTAGGTGTATCTGACACTGACTAATGAAACCACGAGATGATCTGGCATCGCCAGAATATCTGTTTGGCAGAGCAAGTCGAGGATCATGTGCAGATGTCACCATGGTCTGAGGTTTATCCTCTATACTCTTGAGCCGCGACTCAAGTACTTGTATGTAACGGTGTAACTGCTGATATTCTGCCATAACTGCCAGACCCTTGGCTCAGTCCTAATGTTACGGGGGGCTGTCTGATAAAAAAAACCTAAAGGAATGTCAGACAGTCAGGGTCCACCGTGCAAAGACTCTGCTGCAGACTATGGCAGAGGATAAGGGGTATATAAGTGTGCCACTGTAAATAATGATAGCACAAGTGCAGAGTGCAATACCTCTGTTATACTCACAGAGGAATATAATTAGAAAATAAAGCAATGCCTCCCTTACTTGGAGGGTGTGTGGAATGGTCTCTGTTAACCCCTTCAGCCCCAAGCCTATTTTGACCCTAAAGACCAGGCCATTTTTTGCAATTCTGACCAGTGTCACTTTATGAGGTTATAACTCTGGAACGCTTCAGCGGATCCCGGTGATTCTGAGATTGTTTTTTCATGACATATTGGGCTTCATGTTAGTGGTAAATTTAGGCCGATATTTTTTGCGTTTCTTTGTGAAAAAAATGGAAATTTCGCGAAAATTTAGAAAATTTTGTAATTTTCAAACTTTGAATTTTTATGCTCTAAAACCAACGAGACATATGACACAAAATAATTAATAAATAACATTTCCCACATGTCTACTTTACATCAGAACAATTTTGGGAAAAAAAATAAAAATTTAAGGAAGTTATAGGGGTTCAAAGTTTATGAGCAATTTCTCATTTTTACAACAAAATTTACAAAGCCACTTTTTTTAGGGACCACATCACATTTGAAGCAATTTTGAAAGGTCTACATGACACAGAACACCCAAAAGTGACACCATTCCAAAAATGGCACCCCTCAGGCTACTCAAAACCACATTCAAGAAGGTTATTAACCCTTCAGGTGCTTCACAGTAACTAAAGCAATATGGAAGGAAAAAATGAACATTTTACTTTTTGCAACAAAAATGTTAATTTAGCCTCAAATATTGCATATTCACAAGGGTAGCAGGATTAAATGAACCTCCAAAATTTGTTAAGCAATTTCTACTGAACACGCAGATACTTCATATGTGGCGAAAAACCACTGTTTGGGCACACGGCAGGACTCGGAAGGGAAGGAGCGCCATTTGACTTTTTTGAACAGAAAATTAGCTGGAATCGTTAGCCGCACCATGTTGCGTTTGGAGAGCCCCTGAGGTGCCGAAACAGTGGAGCTCCCCCACATGTGACCCCATTTTGGAAACTAGACCCCTCATGGAATTTATCTAGATGTTTATTGAGCACTTTGAGCCTCTGGGGACTTCACAAACGTTAATAGAGTTGAGCTGTGAAAATAAAAAAAATTTTTTTTACCACAGAATTGTTACTTCAACCAGGTAGCTTTTTTTTCACAAGGGTATCAGGAAAAATTGCACCATAAAATGTATTGTGCAATTTCTCCTGAGTACACAGACACCTCATATGTGGTGGAAATAAAATGTTTGGGCGCACAGCAGGGCTCGGAAGGCAAGGAGCGTCATTTGACGTTTCAAACGCAAAATTGTCTGGGATAATTAGCGTATTCCGTGCTGTTTGGAGACCCCCTGAGGTGCCGAAACAGTAGAGCTCCCCCACATGTGACCCCATTTTGGAACTAGACCCCCACGGCATAGAAAAAAAAAACAGCGGCAGATGGGGGGGCGGCAGATGAGGCAGCAGCAGATGGGGGGCAGCGGCATATAAAGGGAGCATCTGTGATTGTGAGACGGCGGCTGGGATAGGGTGGGGGTGGATGGGAGAGGGCGCAGTGGATGCAGGAGCGGCAGAGGATGGGGGGAGGGGGGGATGGGGGGGATGGGGGGGAAGGGGAGTGGGAGGTGAGATTGGGGATAGTTACCCTACAGGATGGATCTAGGCAGCTGGATCACAGGAGATGAAGGAGGCAGCAGATCGGGGAGGGTGAGAGGTGGGGGAGGGAGCGCAGCGCAGATCACGGAGGAGACAGGTGAGCAGAGCACAGATCACGGGGGTGAGAGGTGAGGGAGAGCGGACAGCGGACAGCAGATCACGGGGGTGACAGGTGAGGGAGCACAGATCACGGGGTGACAGGTGAGGGAGCACAGATCACGGCGGTGACAGGTGAGGGAGCACAGATCACGGCGGTGACAGGTGAGGGAGCACAGATCACGGCGGTGACAGGGGAGGGAGCGCACATCACGGCGGTGACAGGGGAGGGAGCGCACATCACGGCGGTGACAGGGGAGGGAGCGCACATCACGGTGGTGACAGGGGAGGGAGCGCACATCACGGCGGTGACAGGGGAGGGAACGCACATCACGGCGGTGACAGGGGAGGGAGTGCACATCACGGCGGTGACAGGGGAGGGAGCGCACATCACGGCGGTGACAGGGGAGGGAGCGCACATCACGGCGGTGACAGGGGAGGGAGCGCACATCACGGCAGTGACAGGGGAGGGAGCGCACATCACGGCGGTGACAGGGGAGGGAGCGCACATCACGGCGGTGACAGGGGAGGGAGCGCACATCACGGCGGTGAGGGGACGAGCAGCCGATCACGAGGGAAAGGGGCTGGGCAGCAGATCGGGGGGGACCGGTGGCACTGTGGCAGATGGAGGGCGGCGGCGGCGGATCGGGAGGTGTGGGGGTGAGTGTGCGGGCAGCAGATACGAGGGGTGGGGGTGCGGGTGGCAGATCGCGGCGGAGGGCAGCGGCGGATCGGGAGGTGTGGGGGTGAGTGTGCGGGCAGCAGATACGAGGGGTGGGGGTGCGGGTGGCAGATCGCGGCAGAGGGCGGCGGCGGATCGGGAGGTGTGGGGGTGAGTGTGCGGGCAGCAGATACGAGGGGTGGGGGGTGCGAGTGGCAGATTGCGGCGGAGGGCAGTGGATCGGGAGGTGTGGGGGTGAGGGTGCGGGTGGCAGATCGCGGCGGAGGGCAGCGGCGGATCGGGAGGTGTGGGGGTGAGTGTGAGGGCAGCAGATACGAGGGGTGGGGGTGCGGGTGGCAGATCGCGGCGGAAGGCAGCGGATCGGGAGGTGTGGGGGTGAGGGTGCTGGTGGCAGATCGCGGCGGAGGGCGGCGGCGGATCGGGAGGTGTGGGGGTGAGTGTGCGGGCAGCAGATACGAGGGGTGGGGGTGCGGGTGGCAGATCGCGGCGGAAGGCAGCGGATCGGGAGGTGTGGGGGTGAGGGTGCGGGTGGCAGATCGCGGCGGAGGGCAGTGGTGGCGGATCGGGAGGTGTGGGGGTGAGGGTGCGGGTGGCATATCGCGGCGGAGGGCAGTGGATCAGGAGGTGTGGGGGTGAGGGTGCGGGTGGCAGATCGCGGCGGAGGGCAGCGGCGGATCGGGAGGTGTGGGGGTGAGGGTGCGGGCAGCAGATACGAGGGGTGGGGATGCGGGTTGCAGATCGCGGCGGAGGGCAGCGGTGGCGGCGGATCGGGAGGCCGGTTTCATACAGTGCAATGGCAGCGTGGCAACTTCCGGGTCCCATGCTCCGGTCTCATAACAGCATGGGACCGGAGCTCGTCGCCCTGCCATTGCACTGTGTACACTCACTGTGCTGGCGTGCTGCAGGGACGATGACGGGGGCGGTCACCGGCAACAGGTCCACTGTGATTGGAGAAATCGGTCACAAGGCCGATCTCTCCAATCAGAGTTATTGGAGCTGGGGGAGGGTGATCCAGTGAGGTCACCCAGCTCCAGCCAATGGCCAGTGCTATAGCTGCACTGGCCAGGGCTGGATTTCAATGTTTCAGTCACTTAAAGTGGCTGGAACATTACAGTGGCTGTGATTGGTTGAGCGGCGTTCGTCAGCCAATCACAGCCTCCGTAGGTCCGGGGAGGAGGCACCACCCCTCCTGAGGTCAGGTACAGGTCCCCTCCTCCCCGAATCTGCGGTTTATGTTAACCGATCGCAGTCACCGGAGGCTCCGGTGCCGCGATTCCGCCATGACGGAAAGATCCGTCCTTGGTCGTTAAGGCCCAGGGCACAAGGACGGATCTTTCCGTCCATGGTCGTGAAGGGGTTAAAGATCACAGAGACAAAAGCAGTGAGTGTGAAATGGCACCTACCTAGGTCCGTTCCTCTAGTGGTGCCAGGAAACGGACAGCAGCGTAAGCCGCACAAAGCTCCTACCTGCGTTCGCTCCACTAGTGTGCGAGGACACGAACCACTAGATATGGCACCTACCTAGGTCCGCTCTTCTAGTGGTGCAAAAGAGACGGACAGCAGCGTAAGCCGCACAAAGATCCTACCTGCGTTCGCTCCACTAGTGTGCGAGGACACGAACCACTAGATATGGCACCTGCTTAGGTCCACTCTTCTAGTGTTGCAAAAGAGACGGACAGCAGCATAAGCCGCACAAAGCTCCTACCTCTGTTCGCTCCCCTAGTGTGCGAGGATACGAACAACTGCCAGACACAGTATAAGAAACGTTACCCTAGCGGCAACGTCCACCTACGAGTAGAATCACAAGGCCCAGCCGGACCATGTGCCTCAGGCACCTGTCTATGTCCACTCCACTAAGAGGTAAGGATACGGACTGCAGCCGAAGCTGTAAGGTATAAGACCGCTACCCTGCCAGTAGCGCTCACCTAACATAGACAGAGAGATGCCTAGAGGAACGTGCACAGAGCGTCTACTCGCATGCATGAACCAAGAGGACTGAGCTCCGGGCGGCGTGCGTCAGGGTCTTATATAGACTCTGCGCCTCATCCAAGATGGAGGACATCAGAGCCAATCCGCTGCCAGTATGACACCAATGACGTCACGCTGGCCTATCACCGAGCAAAGCGTCACAAGCACATGACCAGCGACCAATCGGCATAGAAGGTGTCAGAGACATGTGACCACGTGTCACAAGCACATGACCAGTGGCCAATCAGCTTAGAAGGTGTCAGAGACATGTGACCTCGTGTCAGCGATGATGTCACCCGCACATGTGCAATGGCTCCAAGATAGGACTTAGTCTCCAGCGCTTGCACATGTGCAGTAGCAAGAAATCCGGACATAGTCTCCAGAGCCACAGCAACCGTAACACTGGGCTTCCATAACACCTCAGCAGTGCCACAGGCTGATCGCCTCCATGCCATGCCGCATTGATGCAGTAATTCATGCAAAAGGAGCCCCGACCAAGTATTGAGTGCATTTACTGTACAGATGTTTCAGTAGTTTAAAATTATTTTTTCAGTTGATCTCATACAATATTCTACTTTTCTGAAATAATGATTTTTGGGTTTTCATTGGCTGTAAGCCATAATCATCAACATTAACAGAAATAAACATATGAAATAGATCCCTCTGTTTGTAATGACTCTATATATAGTAATTATTATTATTATTATTTTATTCATTTATATAGCGCTATTAATTTCACAGCGCTTTACATACATTGGCAATACTGTGCCCATTGGGGCTCACAATCTAGAGTTCCCTATCTGTATGTCTTTGGAGTGTGGGAGGAAACCGGAGTACCCGGAGGAAACCCACTCAAACACGGGGAGAACATACAAACTCCTTGCAGATAGTGTCCTTGGTGAGATTTGAACCCAGGACCCTAGCGCTGCAAGACTGTAGTACTAACCACTGAGCCACCGTGCTGCCCTATATAACATATGTGCTTCCCGTTTTGTATTGAATTACTGAAATAAATTAACTTTTTGATGATATTCTAATTTATTGAGATGCCCTTGTAAGTGTAAGGCTGTATGCGCATACCGAGTTTCATTGTTGCAGATTTGGTGCAATTTGTTGGCTATATCTGCATGTCTATCCTTATACCAGCAAAGTCCGTGAGAATACTGAAGTGCTGCGCGCATGTTGCTTCATTTTCCTCGTAGCTTTGTTGGTGCCTTTTTTCTCTGCGTTTTTTAAGCCTTACAGGCATTGATTTCACACAAAAACGCATGGCAAACAAACACACTGAAAACACATCAAAAAGGCATGCGTTTTTTATGCATTTTCCTGCCACAAAGTGCATTTTTTGGTGCAGAAAATATCTGCTCCTAATCTACAGCATGTACACATACCTTAAACTGGACTATCGGAGTTCCTACAACTCTACTGATGGACAGTGCCTCTGCAACTTGCCTGCAATTGTCGTGCTATAGTCACCCTCCTGCATCCTATCTTTTCCTCTGGTAAGAACATTGCTTAAGCTTACCACATACCTTCCCACCCCCACCCTAGTTGTAGCTTGTACCATTTGCGATACATGTCTTTACTGTGAAAAACACTTGTTTAATACAAACATGCAGATCATATTGATGATCAGACACTGTGAATGGGGCCATTCAGTGTGAACAATTCTGCTGTAAATTGGAGAGGTATTCAAATTATTGTTAATGGCTGTGAGACAGCAAAAAACAGCACTGATATTGACAATCATTTGAAAACTGTATTGACGTGGTAATACTGCATGTTGGGATAGTATCAGGGGCGTAACGACCGCGGTCGCAGAGGTCGCCACTGCGACCGGGCCCGCAGGGTTATATGGGCCCGGCTGCCGAGCCCCTATGTGTAGTGGCCGACTACGCGACAGTCAGGGGGCCGGCCTGTGTTTCAGGGGGGCCCGGTGTCAGTAGAGGAGCTCTCTGACGTGCGGTAGAGCAGAAGTGCTCCTGCACAGCAGACGGAATCCATCCTGCCAGGACCTGCGATGATGTCATGCTTATGTGACTGTGTGGGAGGAGACACAGGATTGTCGGGCAGAAAGCAAGAGAAGATACTGATTCCCGAACGAGATTTGGACACATGACTGGTAATGAAAAAAGAGGGGACATGAGAGGGGGGAGGCTGCAGGGTGAGTGGCATATGAGGGCTGCAGACTGTGACAGAAGGATGTGAAGGGGTGCAGAGTGTTTGAGAGGGGTAAGTAGGGGTACAGGCAGGGTGAGATATGTGGGGCAGTGTGTGTGACATATGGGGGTGTAGTGTGTGTGATATGGGGGGTGCAGGCTGTATTGGGAGCAGGGTGTGTGACATATGGGGGCAGGGGCGTAACTACCGCGGTCGTAGGGGTCAGAAGGAGAAGAGAAGTACTTGTTTTTTTATTTTGCTGGCTGCATGACACATGGAGGCCCTGGGGTTGCTGGCTGCATGACACATGGAGGCCCTGGAGTGGTTGGCTGCATGACACATGGAGGCCCTTGGGTGGCTGGCTGCATGACACATGGAGGCCCTGGGGTGGGTGGCTGCATGACATATGGAGGCCCTGGGGATGCTGGCTGCATGACACATGGAGGCCCTGGGGTGGCTGGCTGCATGACACATGGAGGCCCTTGGGGGGCTGGCTGAATGAAATATAGAGGCCCTGGGGGGGCCTGGCTGCATGACACATGGAAACCCTGGTAGGGCTGGCTGCATGACACATAGAGGCCCTGGGGGGGCTTGCTGCATGACACCTGGGGGGGCTGGCTGCATGATACATGGAGGCCTGGGGGTGCTGGCTGCATGATACATGGAGGGCTATGGGACTGCATAATAAACATGAAGGACACCTTATACATGGACAAGGGGTGCATTATACATGGAGGTCTATGGAGCTACATAATACAAAATGAAGGACACCTTATACATGGACTATATGGGTGCATTATACATGGAGGAGTATGGGGCTGCATAATACAATATGATGATTTATGGGGCTGCATTATAATACATATAGGACTATGGGAGCTACATTATAATATATGGAGAACTATGGAGCCTACCTTATACATGGACTATGGGGGTGCATTATAAAACATGGAGGACAGTGGTGCAGTATAATATATGGAGGACTATGGGGTGAATTATAATACATGGAGAATATGGAAAATGCGTTGTAATACATGGAGAACTATGGGGGTGCATTCTAATATATGAAGGGTTATGTGGGACCTTTTGTACTATATGGAAAGCTATGTGGGGGCCATTATAGTATTTGGAGAACTATATACAAGGGAGGACAAAGATACAAGCATGGGATGGTAATGTTTTGTGCTGAGGGGAAAAAGGCTCTTTCCCTCAGCACCCAGCTTTTCCATGGTCTGCTGTACATCTTTTCTTAGCACCCAGCTTTCCCATGCTCTGATATGGGAAAGCTGGGTGCTGAGGGTAAGATGTATGGCAGAGCATGGGGAAGCTGGGTGCCGAGGACAAGATGGATATCAGAACATGGGAAAGCTGAATGCTGATAGAGGGATTTCAGATCATGGGAAACCTGGGTGCTGAGGGTAAAAGCCAAGTGTCAGCGACATTATCCCATACCCTAAGTGTCGGGGTATGTGGAGGGGGGGCCCCGGTCCAAATTTTGCACCAGGGCCCATCAAACTCTAGTTACGCCACTGGATAGTATGGACTGCATCATTGACGCCCTGGCCTATCAGGTCGTCACAGTGCAATCTGCCCTTATGTGCAATATCCACCTCCTCCTTGGTTACGGATCCCTAACCAAATGGTGTTGCCAAAGACCAGCTAATCAAATTCCTAGGAACACTCTGCACCACATTCACCAGACACACCAGTGGACAGCCTGAGTGGAATAGGGTCGCCCACTTGGGGGGTTGGTTAAGGGGAGATCAGGAGTGTCAGTCAGAAAAGTAGAGTGTTGGAGGTGAAAATGAGAGGAGGTCAGGAGCTGGGCTCCGTGAAGTACTAGGTAGCAGACGTTGGTCTGGGCCTGGTAGTAGCTGGACCCCCGATCGCAGGGGATCGTGACAAGGAGCACAGCATTGTTGTGGAGGACAGCCGGCGGCCTTGTACAATCACCGGGCTGGGACCAGCGCACGACGGGGTACGTGGACCCTAGGTCAGGGAGTAGCTTCAGGCAACCTGACAATTCACCCGACGAGAATGGAGCCTTCAAGATCTGCTCTCCACCCGCTCCAAAATCGGGGTGCTAGCGCAACGAGAGGGATAGGACTTTCCACATATACGGTCCAAGAAATCCCAAGCGTGAACACTGAGAGCAAGATCCCTCAGTTAGCCATACTGGGGAGCGGGACCCGACTAGTTTCAAGCTACAGGGACCAATCAGAGAGAAACATGGTGCCAAGGGAAAGTCACATATCAACAGGCAACACCAATGGCAACGGGACCCAGACGTGCTCTCCCTCAGCGGCAGTGGTGTCCAGAACTTTGGTTTACTACAGTTGTTGGTGTCAGCATTATTGGACTGAGGGAGTACGCAAGAGACCCTTACCTCCCCAACAGCATCTCGCTGTTATCATCACTAAGCCCCGGGGCATTCCCCTACCCGTGGAGGGGTTAAACACCTGGCTGCCCACTGCATCGCCCCCGGATACTCCCAGCTGCAGCGGTGGCACTCCACCTTATCACACACCATGGGTGGCATCACAAACTAATCCATACAATACCCCCCTGTAAATTCCCCCTTTTTCTTTTCGAGTGGCCGCGAGACCCCCAGGTCCGGACGCCCCTCGAGTCACCACGGATCCGGATCCGAGCAGCTCGGCTGCTGACACAGGGGTGGTACACATCATAGCCAGACAACGGCCATCATGTGTGTCTATACCCAAAAGCAACTTCCAGAATTGCATCAAAATAACATTAAGTGCCTCTGTTTTTCTAGCTGTTTTAATATAAAAGAATGAGTCTTGGACTGTCTTACTAGTTTAACAGGGTGTTGATCATAAACACCATAGTTGTTACCCCAACAGCAATCTCCCCCATACCCGGGAGTTCTTAGCTAGGCCAAGTGTTCATGTGGTTTCAACTGTGGAACAACAGCTTATCTTCCTGGAAAACAGAAGGATTGGGCATCAAATTTTCAACTGTTGATCCTTCTCACCTCTATCATTGCTTGAGTGAGATTCTGGAGGCTCTCACATACACCAGATAGTAGACTGAAACTATCAAAAGATGTAGGCGTGAAGAGACACACGCAGTAGTGCTTAAACCTAGTGTCTGCAAGTCAATGTCACCATCTGCTGGCCAAAGTTGGTAAGACTTGGGAAGGTACAGAGAATGACAACAGTAGGAACTGAAGAGGAAAATATACGTCCCCTAGGGAGCAGATAAGGGAAAACACCAGGTCAAGTGATAGTTGTGGCACACGTACATTACTAAATATATAAAGCCCAGGAAACAGAGAAGAAGCAGAGTCAGCACCTGAAGCTGTAGCAGGATGGTTGAGTGAGTAGGAGAGCAAGCTTACAGCCCAATATTCATAACCAGTTTCCAAGGAAAACCGAGACAAGTTCCCAAGGAGGATCAGGACCAGCTATAGAAGAAAATCCATGATCTGATTCAAGAGATACCCATAGCAGAGTACTGTATTTGTGAGCCGTTGCTTGTATAGATGTACAGTACTAAGTGGAGATTGAGGTCAAAGGAAGGAAGTCAGTGTGCTGTATGGGGGAAGCTACCCACTAAATTGGACTTGCAGCCAAACTAGCACTGCTGTAAACCCCCAATAGAGCCTATGAGCTGCTTTTGTGTCATTTAGATAGTAGACGACTGTGACGGGTAGAGTGGCGATACTGACGCATCTTTATTTGAAATATTATGAATAAGATAGCTATGATGGCGACCATTACTTAATGATAGAAGTAAAAAAATAACATGTAAATAGTATTGTGTCTATAGCTCATATACAGTATCTGTATTGCTATATTCTCTATTGTAACTTAATCTCTTTTATTGTCCCCAATTATGTTATTCCCTGACCTTGTGCTTGAGGCCCCATTTTTTTAATCTGCATAAAAGTAAATAAACCCTTAGGGGTTCAATTATTACTGTCTTCTCATTGTTTGCGCGTTGAATGTTTGCACCTGTTCACACTTAATATAGTCATCAGGATCAGGATGCAACATAGAAGTGCAGAAATGGAAGACCAGTTGGTAATCAAGTCCACAAGAAGCAGGTTTCCCCTCTGGGCTATGCTTAACAACCTGCCAAAATTAATGGATGACAATGTAATGTTGTAGGACTGTCTTGAACGATTGAAAAGTACTGTATGATACATATGGACCCTATGAAACCTGCATTACAGACTGAGATAGCCCCTTTGGATGGGGAGGCCTGACAGTCCTGTTCAAACAACCACAAGACTGTGACATGATAGAAAGGTGATTAAGATTCTAGTATCACAGGGTTGCAAGAAATAACGGGGGGGCCGGGGCTCTTAAACTGGCCCACAGGCTAGGGGGACCGTGGCTGTCATTGATCAGAGGTACGTATGATGGTGACGATTTTCAGTTGACAGGCGGATGCACCTATCAGATATTATGCCCCAGGCATTAAAAACCTACTCTGACAAAATGCTATCCGCAGAGCATGCAATCACCTCCAAGGCGTAGAGGGACATTTCATGCCACGTGTCCAGCTTGGATACCCAATAGGTATGCGGCCCAGAGGAATCATGGATGATTTTAGTATGGTCAGCTAGGTACTCCTTTACCATCTTCCAAAGCTTTTCCCTCCTTGTCAGACTATCCCATGTATCTGTGCCTGGGCACTGGGAGGGTCTAATGAAACTGTCCAAGACCTTTGATAGTGTTCCCCTTCCGCTGTTGCGCCTGGTGTGTGTCTCCCATGTCTGTGATCCATGGTTGCCCAAGGAACTATGACTTCTGTGGGTGCCAAAGACACTGGTGGGTCACATCCAGTACAATATACTTGAAAAGAGAAAGACGGTGAAGGCGCATCCAATCTAGGAGATGAAGATAAAAATTAAAAAAAACATATTCAGATCACAATATAAACCTGCAAATGTCATTGTACATGACAAAATGATGTGTTTCTTGCTTCTAAAGATACCCTTAGTCATAGGAAGTGAATTCTTGTAGTAATTGTTCAAATAGGGCCTTCAGGTATTGAATCATTTTACTAGCCCTCTCCCCCAAAGGAAGGAGAGATGAAAGTTCTTTGATCGAGAAGGGTGAACAATCAGTAATCAGTTTTGGCCAAAATGCATATAACATGAGGGTCACAAGAAAGGCAGCTGGACATTAAGTCAGTCATGTGTGCCAGAATCCCAACAGGCAAGACTTCCCTGACTCCTCCAGGAAGACAACGTTCCATCTCCTCCTCCCTCTTTCTATGCCTCCTTCTCTTCAGTCTATCCACGCTGAACACATGGGATGAAGCTTGTGTGCATAGTACCCTCTGTAGTGCAGACTAGTATCTTCTGTTCCTCCTTCACCTCCTATGCTCCTCACTTCACCTCCTCCTCCTCAGCCTCCTCCTCCTCATTATCACTCATTCCACACTGAGAAGATGACATGATTCTTGGGTTGGTAGTATCACCCTGTGTACTTTCTTCCTCCATTTCCACCTGGTCCACATGCAAAGCTTCTTCTGTAGTTGTGAATAGGGAGCCTTTGAGTAAACACAGAAGCGGGATAGTTTCACTGATTATGGTATTATCGTCACTCTTTACCATCTTGGCTGATTCCTCGAAGTTTTGTAACGCCTCACAGATGTCAGACATCCATGCCCACTTGTCTTTACTTATGTACAGAGGCTGATTGGAATATTAACGGGCATGTTGTAGCTTGACTCTGCTACTCACAAAGCCTTGACAAAATTTATAATGTGGATTTCTAGTGCGTAGGCATGTCACACACCAGTCAGTGAGCTGGCACACCAGAGCAGCAGCAGTTGTAGCTGGCTAGCGGAAATGAGCGCACCTTCACAAGTAGCTCAGGTAAATCTGGTTAGGTTTTCAGAAAGCGCTAAACCACTAAGTTGAGCACATGGGTCAGGTGTGGTATGTGTGCGAGCTTGCCAAGACACACAACAACAATGGGTACACCAACAACAAGCAAGGGGTACAACGGTTGGGCCTTGGTGCTAGAGAGAGGGATGATGGGACACCTCCTGCACTCACCTGCGGCTGTACCATGCACTCCTTGCCAGTCCCTATACAGGTTCCGCACTTGCCGCTAAGCAGGATACCTGAAACCGCGAGAGACCCTGTAATAACCCTGACTAGTGAGTAGCAGGTAAAGATCAGTAGTCCCACCGCTGCACTAATACAACATGAAGGGACGGTATGACAGACAGGGGAAACAACAAAGGGATAAAACCCAGTTTCATGGCTGCAGTCAGACACCAGGACTTCAGTCTACACCCCTTCCCAGCAACAATTGCTCTAGCAGCTCCTTCCACCTCAAGGCCTAGCAACAGAATGGATTCAGAATAACTGGTGCCCTCTACTGTGATATGTGACCATATATAGGGGAATTGAGTGGTCATCAACCAGAAACACCTGAAACCAGGAGTCAGAAGCTGTTGGAAAGCAAAACTGACATTACGTTTTTCAGCACTAAAGTAAAGGGAATAAGCTTAATGTGAGGGGTTTCAGATGGCAAAGAGAGACACTGGCCCAGATCCTGTCACAAGTCTATGATAATAGACAGCCGTGACAATGAGGAGGAGGAGAAGGAGGGGGTGCCAGAAGAGGTGTAGAAGGTGGAGGAGACCCTGATGAAACTAGGACCTGCAGTCCTCGGAGTCGGTAGCGTGTGTGCCATCTTGGTCCCAGCCTCAAGAAGGTTATCCCAGTGTGCCACCAGGGAAATGTAGTGTGGCGCCCCTGTGGTTAGGCACTACAGGGGAATACAGCACCTTAACAGCAAGGTTCAGTGCTCTTTGGTCACAAGTTTCGGAGGAGATTTGATGACAGAGTCTCTCTCTGAGGTAATTTCTTTGTTTCTTTCTTGGTCTCTGCTCTGAGGGCTCTGTGACTCTCTCTTTAACCCACTCGTTAGTCTTGTCACTGGTTTTCCCAGGGGTCTGATGCTGCACGATTTCTTTATCTATCCCGCAACAGCGTCGTGAACTCGGCTTGGGGTTAGTAGTCAGACTCTTGATGGGTACCGGGACTCCTCTTATTTAGGATCCCAGGTTAACGGTCAATGGTTTTGGGGATACTGACAAACCTGACAAACCTCCTCGGTCCCGTTATACCGGTGTTGACCTAAACTCTTCAGCCGGCTCTCGCCAGACCTAAAGCGTCCCCTTTCCGTCTGGGTTACCCCTTTTCTAGTGTCTTTCTTTTCTTTTGGGGTACCCTCGCTCAGGACATCGGGCCTATGTTATTTCTAGCCCTTCTTTCAGTCATCAATTTACTCTCATCTCGTCTTGTCACTCCTTACTGACTGACTGTTAACTGACCAACTGTCACTCAGTCGTCCTGGCAACCATGTCGCGTCTCACGCTCAGCTAGGCTCCACCCCTCTATGGACCTACTATATAAACAGTCCCAGGAATATGAAGGTAGGGGCCTCTAAGTCAATTTTACTCAATCTAATATAAGACTCTGCATTTCTTCTCTCTTTCACCTGTGACCAAAGAGCACTGCACCTTGCTGTTAAGGTGCTGTATTCCCCTGTAGTGCCTAACCACAGGGGCGCCACACTACATTTCCCTGGGGGCACACTGGGTAAACCTTCTTGAGGCTGGGACCAAGATGGCACACACGCTACCGACTCCGAGGATTGCAGGCTGTTAAGGTGCTGTATTCCCCTGTAGTGCCTAATCACAGGGGCGCCACAGTAGCATCCCTGGCCACAAGCACTTGTCCATGTGTCAGTCGTTAAGTGGACTTTTCCAGTAACTGCATTGGTCAGGACATGGGTAATGGTATGGGACATGTGCTGGTGTAAGGAGTACCCAGAATACTCAATCGAGTACCGAGTGTGCCAAAACACCCCGATGCTCAATCGAGTATTGAGCAGTGGTGACCATGCTCAGACATCCCTACTATATACTCTAAGACCTCTAAACATGTAAAGATCATATATACAGACCATTTACCAGACCCACTAAACTACTAGATTCCTCAGAGCCCTTAAACAAAAATAGATCCCAGAATAGACATCCTATATTTCTGGAACTGTAATACCACTATATATACTGTAGTGCATTACTGCTCTAGACTATACTATACTATAAATTTAGGTTCTTTGCATACATTTTGATCAGAAAGTGTGAACTCATCTGCCTTCCACTAGATGGAAACCTACAGTATAGGTATGTGCACACAATGCCTTTTTCAGGTGCATTCCATCTGAAATGACACCTGACAAAGCGCTTAAAAAAATGCTAAAAAAGAGTGATCATAAGCACTGCAATGTAACTTGCGGTGCATATGTTCAGTCTTTTTGAGCTTTTTTAAGGCTTTAAAGGCAGTAAAGTGGATTAAAGAATTGAGCTGATTCTTTTTCCTTCTATTTGGAATTGGCTTTGTTCTTCTAGTTGAAAAAAGATGACTTCGAAGGCAAAGCCATTGCAAAAAATGACCAAATAGAACGCAAAGAAAACATCTTCTAGATCTAGAAAAAGTTGTTGTGTTCACATAATTTAAAATACCTACCTTTCCTGGGCCAAGGCCTAAAATGTATGAAGCAGATAAGGTCCATCTCTAATTTAAAGCAGACACAGCCTTGGACAGATGGGATGAGTGCTCAGCCGATATGGAGGCAGTCACCATTGCCAAATATTCATTACAACAAACAAAATCGGCACCTACTAGCAAAACAAAATAAATATATGAGCAGAGTATTAACTAATTTTTTCAATACAGGTTATTGGTTATAGGATCCCACTATATAGGCATTCTGCTGAGTCATTCTTATCATGTACTTTTCTTCTACAGTATGTAGTAAATACTTGCATCAACTTCTTAAAAGTATGGTAAAACCTGAATGGATCCTAGCACAGTCTGATATGTAAGATTTCCTTCACTTAGTACCACCCGGCTTTCTAAATCAGTCAGTAAGCAGAAACAGCGAGCAGTTACATAAAGCGTGGTTTGAGATTGCGGTGACGATACTTCAACTCCATTATGGTCACATTTTTTGCACTCACATTTTTAAAGTATTTCAGTGTTCTGATATGTGACCAGAAAAGTATAATATAGATGACAAACAAATATTTAGAGGAAATATCTTTACTAAGTACAACATGGTGATAAATCACAAGATATAAAATGGAGAAGTGAAATTCTAATGAACAATGTTGAAATTCAAAACAAGTCAAAAAGTTTAGATTGAAGAGCACAAAACGAAAACAAATGGAGAAATGCGCATCACAGGTATATGCGGTAAAGGGGTTTTCTCACAAACAAAGTTAATTTTACATTTTATTTTAATCAATAGATCTTGGAATAATAATAAGTTCCACATTTGGATGTGTTTAAAAAAAAAATGTTCCTGTGCTGAGATAATTTATAAATGTGCTCCTGCCATGTATTTGTACCGCCCCCGTGTCAGCGGCCGAGCAGCTCGGATCCGAAACCGTGGTGGCTCGAGGGGGTCTCTGGACCCGAGAGGGGGTCGCGCGGACACTCGAAGTGAAAAGAGGGAATATGTACAGGTGATTTAGAAGTTGGTGACGCCACCCACGGTGCATTGTAAGGTGGAATACCACTGCAGCTGTTGGGGCCGCCTGGTGGCGGTGATATGGCAGCAAGGTGTTTAACCCCTCCGTGGGTAGGGGGTTGTGCCCTAGGGCCCGGTGATGGTGGTGAAGGGGTGCCGTCGGGGAGGAAAAGGGTTTCTGCGTACTAACTCAGTCCAAGAATACTGACACCGACAGCTTATATACCAGAATTCTGATCACCGCTGCAGCAAGGAGGGAGCACCCTTGGATCCGTGCCCTGAGTGTTGCTTGTTAGTGTGAAGCCCCACAGGTGTTGTGTCGGTGCATTACCTTCAGGGACTCCACTCAGCTGGATCTGGTCACAGGTAGGAGATCTTCTTCTTGTCGTGACGCCACTCTCAGTATTGCGGTCAGTGGGGACCGCCACTGCAGGTTGAGGGACGCCTGGGGCTGATGGTGAGTGCAGTTAGTTGGAATTGCCTCCTGAGAGTGAGGCAAGCCCCAGGGCCCTGTGTAGGTGCGTAGTACCACAAGGCGCAGAATGACTCAACACAGGCAGAGTGTCTTTCAGGGTTTTTACTCACAGTTGATAGGGTGAGTAACCCGGGCGTAGCTGGGATTAACCAGACTGGAACCAGGTATCCTTCAGGCTGACTTCTGAGGGTGACTACTAACTCGCCTTCCTTAGCCCTTGGTGGTTTGGGGTAACCCCGACTTTGAGTCCCTATGGGGGTCACCCAGGGAAGATGCTGCAGCCTCTCTCCCCTTCGTTTGCCGTTTGCTTGTGGCCTGGACCAGCTCACTCCAGCTGCTTGCCTCCTGTGAGCTATGGGCCCTAACTGTGGCTACGTGGCTGCGGCTTTTGTGGTGTTGTGGCGTGGGCTTTGAGAGCCCCACACCGGCAGGTTTAGCAAAAGAAAGCTGGATCTATCTCCGCTTCGGGATCTGCCGCCCGTTTGGGCCTGGTACTCTCCAGCAGTCTCCTTACTTCCCACTCCGTGCTCTTCTCTCTAGCTGAGATGGGTTTCGGGTAGCACTCCTAGTTGACCGTTCTCCCCCGTCGGTAGCCACTGCGCGGACGCTGTCAGACTACAGCAGCCCAGGGGAAGGGGTCAGCTCTCCTTGGAGCTCCCTGGACTCTGCTCTGAACCGGCTCACATCTGGGACCTTCACTGCTGCTCCTGTCAGAGCCCCACTTTCCTGCTCCTCACTCCTCCACACTCTGCTGCAGACTCTAGACTGTTTACTCCTCCTTCTCTTTTCCCTTTTGTGCCTGCCTACGCCACCTAGCAACCAGATTCTCTTACCACACCCCTTGAGAGGAGATGGAGGCTTTTGGCCCCCTCCACTATTCCAGTGAAGGTGAAGGCTTTTCCCCCTCCTGGGATCCCCAGGGGTCCTCTCATGGGTACATGTGCGAGACCTGATCACTATGCGCCTGTGTTCCACACCCCGGTCAGCCTTCTGGATTACCTGTATTGTACTGTCCCCAGCATGGGTGCAGTACTCAGTGGTGCCTGACCAGGTCAGGGGCGCCACATTCCCCCTTAGTTATCACCAGCACGTCCTTGGGCTGCAAGACAACATTTTAAAATGCATAAAACATTAAAACATGTAAAACATTTTTAAAAGCACCAGGTACCATACATCACCACCCTCCACCCACAAGTCCGTTAACCCACCCAAACCCTTTCACGTTGGCCGCGCCTTCAGCCACTTCTGGCAGGATGTAGAGGCGGCTTTCATGGTCTGGTGGTCTTCAGGGTATACCTGGCCTGGTGGAGCCGCGCCTTCAGCCACTTCTGGCAGGATCCAGAGGCGGCCTCCACAGTTGGTGCTGACCAGGTACCCTCTTTGTGGTGGAGAGCCAGGCCCCATAAACAGGCATGCTCTCTGGTTGCAGGTAAGCCAAGGCCCTATATACGGACGTGCCCCCTGGTTGCAGACGAGCCAAGCCCCTAAACAGGCTGACTCTGGTGGTGGTGGTGCCCTCTGGTGTAACTATTTACACTGCGAGAGTTTGTGGCTATAGCCAGTTCATAGCCTTAAGGTTCATTTCTCACATCAGTTTATGTGGGCACATACTTAAACTTTTAAAACATTGCAAAACAAACTTTTTCAAACTGGGAACTTCTATGCTTCTTTCTTTACTTTATGTGGATTCCTCCTCACCAGGGCTTGGGCCTGTAGGGCTGCGGCACCTGTTGGTTTCTCGATCTCTTTCATCATCTGTGGTTGTCTCATCAGTAGGTCCTTTGTCTTTTCTTTCTTTATCGCTGTCTTTCCTTTCTTCTTCCTTAGGACATGGTACTACATCTAGCGCATACCAGCCTCTTTCTCCTTGATGCATGGTAAACTGCACTGTGTCTCCCATTTTCAGGTTCCTTCCAGGATGTCCTCTGGGCAAATTAGCTCTGACGTCTCTCCTATTGACAAAAATGCCTTCCTTTATGCCAGGTGCAACGATGAATCCGTATCCTGACTTCAGGCTAAAGTCTTCCACAATTCCTCTACAAAGGGGTCCTCTGACCTGTGCTTTGGCTCTTCTCAGGAACCGTTTTTCTTCTAGGTCTCTGGCCGTGACTTCTCTTTGCTCTGGGGATGGCGGAGCAGGTGACAACTGGTTTCTGCTACGGCGCCGTGTCTTGCGGGCTTGACTCTGCTGGGTGGCTGCTTCACTGCTGGCAGGCTCCCAGGTGAGGTTGCTGGATAAATCTTCCTCTTCATCCCAGCGAGAATATGGCAACATCTCCGGCTCTGGGCATGGATCCACTGCTGGTGGCTCCTGAGTCAGCTCCTCAGCTTCCTGGCCTCCCCTCCCCCTTAGTTCTTCTGAGCACTCCTTTGGTGGTAGTGCTGGGGATGGACTTTCTTCAGCAAGCCCAGGCGGGGGACTCTTTGGCGTGGTTGCGGCAGGAGTCGTCTTGGGGGTATGCGGAGGGAGTATGTACTGGTCCACCAACCATTGTGGAAACTTGGCCTCCATGTCAGCCTTCAGCTGCCAGTATGCGGGGTCCTCCCCCAGCGTGGGCTTTCCAGCAGGGACCTCTTTGGACTGGGGAGCGGTGTCTGCTCTGGCCTTGCAGGCCGGGGTAAATGGTGATGCAATTTTATCTTGGCGGGCCGCGCCTGGCATGGCGGCGGCCTGGTCTTGGCGGGCCGCGCCCTGCATGGCGGCGGCCTGGTCTTGGCGGGCCGCGCCTGACATGGCGGCGGCCTGGATGGGCGTTTCTGGCGCAGCTTGGATCGGCGTCGCAGCTGCGATGGGGTCTTTGCAGGCTGGGCTGGGCGTCGCTGCCTCGATCGGAGCTTGGCGGGCCGCACCTGACGGGGCTGCGGCCTGGTTCAGCACCTCACTTGCGGCGCGGACGAGCGTTGCGGCTGCGGTGGGGTCTCGGCGGGCCGGGCCTAGCATGGCGGCGGCCTGGGTTAGCGTCACACCTGCGGCGTGGATGAGGGTCGCGGTGGCAGCCGGTTCTTTGCGGGCCGGACTGGGCGTCGCTGCAGGGACCGGGTCTTGGTGGGCCGAGCAGGGCATCGCTGCGGCGGCCTGGGCTTGGCGGGCCGCACCTGGCGTGGCTGCGGCCTGGCTCAGCGTCGCCGCGCCGGACGCCTCTTCAGGGACCGCGGACGTGACAGCAGGGGTCGGGGCACTCGCGCTGGCAGGGGTATCACTGGACTCACCCATCGGTGGCAGCATCGGGGTCTGAGTCGTCACCGCCCGATCTGGCACTCGGCGCGCGGCTCTCCCCTCATAGGCCTGAACCGCGGCAGCCATCTCCAGAAGTTCCATGCGTTCTTCTCTGATCTGCTCCACGACCCGGGTCTCCAGTCGGTCGCAGAACTGGGTCAGCTCCCGATACCACCAGGCAGCGGAGCCCGGCTCTGGGTTTCTGCGGTCAGACGCCATTTCTTCTGCGCCCTCTTCTGTACGATTTCCCAGCAGTGGACTCGTCGTTGCCTCTAGTAGCAAGCTGTTCAGTTTCCGCTCTGCCTCTTTCAGCAGCTCCTTTCCCAGCAGCAGGCTTCTGGCCCCCTTTCTGTCCCGACGTCTCTGAACGCCTCCGCTCCCATCACTTGCGAGGTCAGGACCCTGCAGGGGATCTCTGGGTAGCCACACCTCTTCGTGGGCGGTAACTTCTCCCAGCGCGGGCTGCTGTTGTTTTTCAGCGCGCTTTTCATGGTGGCAATATGGCGGCGCTTCCAATTTTTCAAGCGGACCGCCCAGGCACATGGTCACCTGTCTGAACAGGTCTAGTCCTTATCCTGTTCGTGACGCCAGATGTGAAGCCCCACAGGTGTTGTGTCGGTGCATTACCTTCAGGGACTCCACTCAGCTGGATCTGGTCACAGGTAGGAGATCTTCTTCTTGTCGTGACGCCACTCTCAGTATTGCGGTCAGTGGGGACCGCCACTGCAGGTTGAGGGACGCCTGGGGCTGATGGTGAGTGCAGTTAGTTGGAATTGCCTCCTGAGAGTGAGGCAAGCCCCAGGGCCCTGTGTAGGTGCGTAGTACCACAAGGCGCAGAATGACTCAACACAGGCAGAGTGTCTTTCAGGGTTTTTACTCACAGTTGATAGGGTGAGTAACCCGGGCGTAGCTGGGATTAACCAGACTGGAACCAGGTATCCTTCAGGCTGACTTCTGAGGGTGACTACTAACTCGCCTTCCTTAGCCCTTGGTGGTTTGGGGTAACCCCGACTTTGAGTCCCTATGGGGGTCACCCAGGGAAGATGCTGCAGCCTCTCTCCCCTTCGTTTGCCGTTTGCTTGTGGCCTGGACCAGCTCACTCCAGCTGCTTGCCTCCTGTGAGCTATGGGCCCTAACTGTGGCTACGTGGCTGCGGCTTTTGTGGTGTTGTGGCGTGGGCTTTGAGAGCCCCACACCGGCAGGTTTAGCAAAAGAAAGCTGGATCTATCTCCGCTTCGGGATCTGCCGCCCGTTTGGGCCTGGTACTCTCCAGCAGTCTCCTTACTTCCCACTCCGTGCTCTTCTCTCTAGCTGAGATGGGTTTCGGGTAGCACTCCTAGTTGACCGTTCTCCCCCGTCGGTAGCCACTGCGCGGACGCTGTCAGACTACAGCAGCCCAGGGGAAGGGGTCAGCTCTCCTTGGAGCTCCCTGGACTCTGCTCTGAACCGGCTCACATCTGGGACCTTCACTGCTGCTCCTGTCAGAGCCCCACTTTCCTGCTCCTCACTCCTCCACACTCTGCTGCAGACTCTAGACTGTTTACTCCTCCTTCTCTTTTCCCTTTTGTGCCTGCCTACGCCACCTAGCAACCAGATTCTCTTACCACACCCCTTGAGAGGAGATGGAGGCTTTTGGCCCCCTCCACTATTCCAGTGAAGGTGAAGGCTTTTCCCCCTCCTGGGATCCCCAGGGGTCCTCTCATGGGTACATGTGCGAGACCTGATCACTATGCGCCTGTGTTCCACACCCCGGTCAGCCTTCTGGATTACCTGTATTGTACTGTCCCCAGCATGGGTGCAGTACTCAGTGGTGCCTGACCAGGTCAGGGGCGCCACATTAGCCTGTGACCTTTTCCGTGGCACCTTTTTCACTGTTTGGACCCTGTAGTGTGGAACTAGTCGGGTCCCGCTCACCCGTATGGCCAACGGAGTGAGCTTGCTCTCAGGGTTTACACTTGGGATTTGATGGACTGTGTTTTGGGAAAACTCCTATCCCCTCGTTGTGCTAGTACCCCAATTTTGGAGCGGGTGAGGGATGAATCTTGAAGACTTCACCCCCGTCGGGTAAATTACCAGGACGCTTGAAGCTACTTCCCGGCCTAGAGTCCACGTACCCCGTCGTGCCCTGGCCCCTGCCCGGAGATGGCTCAAGGCCGCCGGCTGCCCTTCTCGGCAGATCCGTGCCCCTTGGCACGATCCCCTGCGACCGGGGTTCCAGCTCCTACCAGGTCCAGACCAACGTCTGCCACCTAGTAGTCTCAAGGAGCCCTGCTCCCAAACGGAGACCTCTCACCTCGA
This sequence comes from Anomaloglossus baeobatrachus, assembly GCF_048569485.1. NCBI lineage: Eukaryota > Metazoa > Chordata > Amphibia > Anura > Aromobatidae > Anomaloglossus > Anomaloglossus baeobatrachus. The sequence goes on along the minus strand of NC_134354.1, from coordinate 192,657,010 downwards.
GAGTCACCACTCCACACTCCTTCTCCTTCGCTTCCTTTTTCACTTCTCCTTCTACACTTTTCACTTTCCCCTACCAACCCCCCAAGTGGGCGGCCCTATTCCCTTCAGGCCCCCAATGGTGTGTCTGGTTGGTGTGGTGCAAAGTGTTCCTAGGGTTTTGACTGGCTCTGATCTTAGCAACACCAATGGACAGGGATCCATAACCAAGGAGGATGCGGATACTGTGTAGAAGGGCAGATTGCACAATACCTAATAGGCCAGGGTGTCACATACTGTGTAATAGCCGTGTCTGACTGTACAGGAACAAGTTCTGATCATGCCACATCTACTGGGCCTGGGAGGATGCAAAAGAAATTGAAGTCATTACAGCATGGGATCACAGCTGATTCTTTTTGTGAGGTAAAACATTTCCCTGCCTTATTATTTGCAATCCCGTGCTGTCCTGTCTGTACGCTTTTTAACTTCTTTCCCTGTCCAGGAGCTGTGGTATAATCAGACAATATCTCTGTACTGTCAGACACAGCCATTACACAAAACATACTGTAGCAGGGCCACATATATAAGATTATCTCTACATAGTGACATTTTTATTAAACACATCCAATTGTGGAACTTATTATTATTCCAAGATTTATTAATTAATATGAACTTTGTTCATGAGAAAACCCCTTTAAAGCATATTTACACTTATTTTTTTTGTGACAATGTAAACCATAGTGCTGTAGGAGGTTGATAACCTATTTTAAGGAAAACCGCCATGTCAAAGAATGCTATTTACTGGCAGATATGGGGTTAATCTGCAGGTTAATAGCATTCTAATAAATATGCCCGGCCGAACACTGAAGGGGAGGAAATGAACTTTATTCTTCCCAACACCATCGAGCTTTCACTTACGGGGGGCACAGCTTCAGTCACTACTCAGTACATAGTGAGCAGCAGCTGTAACCATGCCCTGATACGGACTGACAGCCAACTCTTCATTGTATCAGTAAACAGCCGACTGTTAGCTTCGGTTTTGTGGTTACAGGTTACAGCTACTGCTCACTATGTACTAAGTGGTGACTGAAACTTCTCCAGCTGAGCCTCTGACTGATAGCCCAAGGCTGCTGGGAGGAATAATGTTTATTTCTTCTCAATCACCAAACGTTCAGGGTGGTGGCCGGGCAACTTTAGAACTTTAAAAACCTGCATATTAACCTGATATCTGCAGGTTAATAGATATCTTGACATCACAAGTTCCCTTGAAGGATAGGTCTCCTTAAGGTCTGTTTCACACGTCAGTGATTCTGGTACGTTTGTGCTTTTTTTTAAAATGTACCGGAATCACTGACATACGCAGACCCATTCTAATCAATGGGTCTGCTCACACATCAGTGATTTTTCACTGAACGTGTCTCCGTGCGGCGTACATGCGTGGCCGTGATTCTGCACAGAGACAAGTCAGTTTTTTTCTGGCATTACTGATGACCCAAGGACCACACTATGGTATGATCCGTGTGTGATCAGTGAAACACGTACCAGAAAATCACGGACATATTAAATATTTTCAACGTACCTTGCTTGTGATTCGCTCTGGAGCCTCCGCTCTCGGCAGCTTCTGCCTGGCTCATGAATATTCATGAGAGCAGGAAAACACGACCAGGAAGTAGGTGCTGAGAGCGGTGGGCGGACGTTGCAGAGCTGGAGACTTCAGCACCATGGACAGCAGCAGTGAAGGCAGGTGAGTAATGTCCATATGCAATCACGGATCACGGATTACACATGGACAACCCACGTGTGCCATGAATCACGGAACACAGAGGGACATGTGCGTGTTTTACACGTCAGTGAAGAACGTCTGTGTTTTTCACTGACGTGTGAAATGGGCCTTAAAGCGCTATATTTTGTAAATTGGAACTGTCAACCTCCTCAGTAAACTCCAGAATTTCCTATGCCAGGGGAGGGGAACCTCCATTATGCTGGCCACATGACCCTTTCTGCCCCCCCCTGGAAGATTCCCGGGGACCACAGTGCTAGAGCGGCACAGCCTCTTCTTTCTCTTTAACCCCCAATGTGCGCTGCAAGCACACTCATGCATGCACTATTCATTACTGAATGCTGTATGTGCATACACTGAATGAGTAGGTCCCTAGCACTATGCCCAGTGCCAGTATGCTGGGGATGTATTTTGTGGGCTAGGAACAACGTCGGACTGGCTATCGGAGAAATCTCCAGTAATGCCAGGCCTGGATTCAGTTACCTGCATTGCACTCTGGAGCTCTCACCTGAGTTCCAGAGTGCAGCCTAGACTGTACCGCGAGCGCCGAGTGATTGATTCCCCGGCGATTGGGTTCAGTTCATGTCAGCTGCAGACAGGCCATGCTGATCTCCGGTGCTCTCACCTGTCTCTGTTGAGATCTGTGTGATACATTGTGTATTTGTTATATATGTTTTTTTAAAGGTTTTTATTCTATCTTGTCTATGGTTGTCACTGACAACTTTGGTGTTGTTTGTTGGATTTTACATAGTCTTTCAATAAAATTTAAATTACTTTTTTCCAAAAAGCATGTCTGGTGATCCCTCATCATTATTTGCACTTCTGTTTCTTTTTGTTGTTAATTTCATTCATAGTGCCAGTGGATCCCAGGGGTGGGGTTGGTGCCCTTCCACATTTAAATTTCAATACTCCTGAGGCTCTGGTTGCCACAAGGTTCTGCACTACACTTAGGGTGTAGTGCTGGTCATGGATCCAGGTGAGGTCGGTACTGGTTTCACCATACACAAACACATACACATATGGGTTGCCCCTTCCCCACTGGGAACTGGGCTAGGGGTTGCCAACAGTGTGGCATTTACAGGATGCCATCACAACAGGGGCCCAAATTCACTAGCTTAGGACCTGGGTGTGGGGAGGAGTGGCTATCAGGGGGAGTTAAGAGTCACACATACAGTTTTACAGAGAGTCTCCAGCAGGAATGACAGTGAGCGGACGTCTTTCTCGGTAGCTCCTGTGGGACAACGGTCGCTGTGGAGATACCGTGTCAGTTCTCCTCGGGCCAGCGCAGTTCAGGGTGTAGCACTCTAAGGTGGTGTAATTCCAAGTTGCACCATCAGATTCTGCCGGACAGAGGAATTCCATGCTTCTCCGACCACACAAGTTTCCAGAGCCAAGTGGCACCTAGGATTCCGGGGCCTAAAACACAGTCAGACTCTAGGGGATCCATGCTACTGGCATAGGCAACAGTACGATACCTAGGATGGAAGGGACTCTAAGTGCTTAAAGCGCATTGAGGAAGGGCCCACAGACTACCGCATCCGTTCTGACCTTCCGTGGGTCTGGGATCGACCAGAGCCCATCATGGCAGTGACCGGCACCACTGGGCTGGTGACTGAAGCTGTGACTAAATAAAACCTTGAACCCACAGAGACTGTGTCGGCTTGTCCTTACTGGCATCCTCGCCCAGCGCTTAGACGCCAACCGCCATTATCTCCCCTCATCATCCACCCAGGGCTCACTCCGCCTGTGTGGAGCGACACCATCCCAGCTGACATAACACCTGCCCCGGAGAGGAATTCTGCAGCGTCGGCTACTCCCTGGCCGCATACCACAGGTGGTGTCACGAAAAACTTTCCCCATCACCCCGCTTTCCCCACCATTTACTGTACGCTTCTGGGCAATGGAATCGGGCAAGGCCTCATGTGACATCGCCTGACCCAACCCGAAACGAGTGGATTAATCACCTGCCCCATGGGGCACTACATAAAATCTTATGGTCAGTGTGGTTCTCTCCCCTGTAGCACGTGAGCTCTTAAAGTCAATAAGGTTCTCTCTCACTCCTGTAGAATGTAAACTCTTATGGTTGCTGGGATTCTCTCTCTCCTGTTGAATGTGAGCTCTTATAGTCAGTGGGGTTCTCTCTCTCTAAAGTAGAATGTAAGCTCATAGGGTCAGTTGGGTTCTTTGAATGTCAGCTCTTAGGGGCACTTTGCACACTACGACATCGCAAGCCGATGTTTGCGATGCCGAGCGCGATAGTCCCCGCCCCTGTCGCAGCAGCAATATCATGATGATAGCTGCCATAGCGAACATTATCGCTACAGCAGCTTCACATGCACTCGCCTGCCCTGCGATGTCACTCTGGCCGGCGAACCACCTCCTTATTAAGGGGGCAGGTCGTGTGGCGTCATAGCGACGTCACACGGCAGGCGGCCAATAGAAGCAGAGGGGCGGAGCTGAGCGGGACGTAAACATCCCGCCCACCTCCGTCCTTCCACATAGCCGGCGTGAGCCGCAGGACGCAGGTAAAGTGATGTTCCTCGCTCCTGCGGCTTCACACACAGCGATGTGTGCTGCCGCAGGAATGAGTTACAACATCGTAACATCGGTCCTTCCGAAATTATGGAAATGACCGACGCTACACCGATGATACGATTTGGATGTTTTTGTACTCCTTAATCGTATCAAAAAGGCTTTACACACTACGATATCGACTGCGACGCCGGATGTGCGTCACTTTCGATTTGACCCCACCGACATCGCAGCTGCGATGTCGTAGTGTGCAAACTGCCCCTTAGAGTCAGTGGGGTTCTCTCTCTCTCTAGCTTTCTCGCCTGTAGATTGTAAGCTCTTATGGTCAGTGGGGGTTTTCTCTCTCCTGTAAAATGTGAGCTCTTATGATCAGTGGGGTTCTCTCTCTCCTGTAGAATGTGAGCCTTTATAGTCAGTGGAGTTCTTTCTCTCTGTCTCTCTTCTGTAGAGTGTAAGCTCTTATGGTCAGGAGGGTCCTATCCCACACATGTACCTTCCGAGAAATTACAAGCTTTCCAGTATTCACACAAATTTATTTCAATACCTTTAAAAATATGGCAAAACCCTTGAATTCACATTTCAAAAGATTATTTCATCTCTACTTTTAATACTTCCACCTCTGATTTTAACAGGTTTGCTTTTTGTTATCTATTTGTGTCTTCTTTACATCACTGACTCTGTATAACACTCCTTTTTATTGCCTGTGTCTGATCTGCTCTCTGATTGTTACCAGACATCTGCTTTATAACCTCATAAACATCAATAAAACGTCTCCATATAGTACCTTGTAAAATGCAGACTTGACCTTGAACTCATAAAATGTCTAGAAAACACATTAGGCAACATTGCATTACTCTCATTACTGAAGCTCCAAATTACTAAATGGGAAGCAAAAAATATTTATTCTGAATTCTTTTATTTTTGCCATATAATTGATGCATTCTTCAACGATGGGAGGAAGGAGGTATGGTAGATACCCCTTATGTGCAGGAATGTGTCTGGAAATTCTTTACCTGCAGTGGTAGGAATAATCTGATGGGTATGTTGTATTAGTATTCCAGCAAGTCAATAGTGTGTTACAAATGTGTTACAAATGCAGCACTTCTGAACATAATTTTAAAAAATAAGCCCCTCATCCTCAAAAACAAAAAAAACAAAATGCTCAGTAGACTTTTCTTTCCTGGACCTTCTATGGACTTTAGGCTGGAATCACACTTGCGAGTGTAAAATCGGTCCGATTCTCATGCTAGAAAGTCGGACGATTTTAGTTCACTTTTCATCAGTGTGCTGTCAGTGTGCAATCAGTTTTTACCCTCAGCAGCTGCTATTCATGTACTCTTATGTACAGGAGCATTTACATTGTTCTCTGCTACATGCGTGAAATGTATTGAGAAAAACGCATGTCACTAGGATGGTGTATGTGCCTTCCGTGTGACATCCTTTTTTTTCACGCACCCATAGACTTGCATTGAAGAGACTTGTGCGAGAAATTCACCAAAACGCAGCATGCTGTGATTTTTTGTTCTCAGTCCGATTTGGACTGAGAAAAAAATAGCATATGGGAGCTGCCTCATTGATTAACATGTGTCCGAGTGCAATGTGAGAATTTCTCGCATTGCACTCGTGCGAGTTAATCGCAAGTGTGAAGCCGGCCTAATTCAGTGTGAAAATAGCTCTAAGGCTGGAGTCACACTTGCGATTAACTCGTACGAGTGCAATGCGAGAAAATCTCGAATTGCACTCGGACCAATGTTAATCAATGAGGCAGCTCCGATCTGCTCTTTTTTTCTCAGTCCAAATCGGACTGAGAAAAAAATCGCAGCATGCTGCGTTTTGGTGAGTTTCTCGTGCGAGTCACTCCAATGAAAGTCTATGGGTGCGTGATAAAAACGGATGTCACACGGACGGCACACACACCATCCTAGTGACATGCGTTTTTATAAATACATTTATTGCATGTTGCAGAAAACACTGGAAATGAGTGAGGTCTGTCGATGACGGTCAATCTCTATCTCTGTCAGTCGGTCTCTCTCTCTGTCGGTCTATCCTTCTCCCTCCCTCTCTCATACTCACCGATCACCAGCGCGGCGCTGCATGGCTGTCACAAAGCTCCGGCGGCTTTTCCTCCTTTGAAAAAGCCGGCCGCTCATTATTCCATCTAGTATTCACTGCTTTCCCCTCGCACCGGCGCCTATGATTGGTTGCAGTCAGAAACGCCCCCACGTTGAATGACAGCTGTCTCATTGCAACCAATCACAGTTGCCGGTGGGCGGGTCTATATCGTGCTGTAAATTAAATAAATAAATAAATAATTAATAAAAAAATGGCGTGCGATCCCCCCCAATTTTCATACCAGCCAGGGTAAAGCCATACGGCTGGAGGCTGGTATTGTCAGGATGGGGAGCCCCACGTTATGGGGAGCCAGCCACCATAAAAATATCAGCCAACAGCCGCCCGGAATTGCCGCAGCCATTAGATGCGATAGTCCCAGGACTGTACCCGGCTCATCCCGAATTGCCCTGGGGCGGTGGCAATCGAGTTAATAAGGAGTTAATGGCAGCAGCCCATAGCTGCCACTAAGTCCTAGGTTAATCATGGCAGGCGTCTCACCAAGATACCTTCCATGATTAACCTGTAAGTAAAAGAAAATAAAGACATACACCCAAAAATCCTTTATTTGAAATAAATGACAAAAAAACCCACCCTCATTCACCATTTTATGAAACCCCCAAATACCCCTCCAGGTCCGACGTAATCCACAGAGGTCCCATGACGCTTCCAGCTCTGCTACATCACAAGCTGACAGAGAGCGGCCACAGACCACGACCGCTCTCTTTGAGCTCCCCGCAGCGACTGAAGTGAGTCGCACTATCAGCGATGACATCACTCAGGTTACACGCGGCCACAGATCTCAGCGGGAGGACTTCAGCTGTGGCCGTGGGTAACCTCAGTGACGGCACCGCTGATAGCGCAGATCACTTAAGTCACTCAGGGGATTTGCGGTCACCGGTGAGACCTTCACTGGTGACCGAAAACCAGGCCATGACACACAGACAGAGCCGCGGGATGACAATGAAGTCGGGTGAAGTTCAGCTCTGTCTGTGTCTGCTGTCAGTGGCCATTCAGCTCTGCTACATGGCTCTGTCTGTGTCTGCTGTCAGCGGCCATGTAGCAGACCTTAATGGCAGATGACATAGATGCTGAGAATAAAAACGGATTCTATTTGGATCACACACGGATTTCACATGGACTACAATCATAAGAAAAATCACAGAATCGCATTGCTGTTGCATTGGCCACTGATCAACACTCGGACAGAGCTCATGCTACTTTCTAGCATGCGACTTGGTCCGATTTTCCAATCGCAAGTGTGACTCCAGCCTTATTCTGCAGAAGGACAACTAGCCCAAACATGCAGCCAATAACAATTTTCCTAACAAGAACAAGGAATCCAGGCAGCGATGATATGGCCCCCCAGAGCCCTGATCTCAACATCATCTAGTCTGTCTGCAATTACATGATAAGATATGATTTACTTAAGCCTACATCCACAGAAGATATGTGGTTCGCTCTTCAAGACTTTTTAGAACAACCTTCCTGTCGACTTTCTTCAAAAACTACATGCAAGAATTTAGGCTATTGTAAAATAGTGAGTTTATGGAGATTGATTCATAGACTGGATTACATATATTCATAAATATATGTATATCGCCCATCCCTTTAAGGAGAGTCTGTAAGTTGGAAAATGCTAACCAAAAGTTTGAGATGGTAAGAACCAAACTCATCTGTTAGTCGTTCATCAAAGCCATCTGACATTGTTTGTCAAAGTTGTCAAAGTAGTGCTATATATTGTTTGGAATGTTGGGCTAAGAGCTGAAATAGCTATGAGAAACGTTTTACTGTAAGTTACTGTTACACTGAGGTCAAAGCTCAGCGAGCCTCAAAGGGTTTCTATATATATATATAGATTGAAGTAGGTTTTGTTACAGGTCTCTAGTGCGCAGGTACACTTATTTCGCGGGTAAAATGTACCACGTGACATGATGTAATGCTCAACCTAAAATAAGGATAGTTAGTTTTTGTGTTACCATGTAAAGAGATAAGGGCTATCAGGAGGAGGGGTTTTGGGTTATAAAAGAAGCCCACACTTCAAAGGTAGGGGGAGAAGGAGGGAGAGGCAGAAGGTGACAGGAGAAGGACGGACCCATCCGACCAGACCATCTACAGACCATCCCGAGACGACTTACACACTACAGCGATGTAAGAGATATGAACTGTTATTTTTTCTATCTGTCTCCATCTATTAACTCAAGCCAAGACAGTTATTTTTCTCTAATGACTGTAACCCTCCAACTCTTATCTGAATAAATTCATAATATGTTTTTGACCTATCTTCGCTCCAATCATTATATACTGGCTATGCAGTTGTCGCCGTAAACCCATTATTTAACAGCTATGTGCGCATGTCTGCGTTCTGCCATGACAAATCTTCCGCAGCGTTTTGACACCGCATGTGCGTTCCAAAACGCAGTCGAAAAGCTGCATATTGGATTGCAGAATGGATGCAGAATTCATTCGTTCTGGATTCTTTCTCTGCCATAGACAGAGTGGGAAAAGCATCCAAAACGCATAAAAGAAGTGACATGTTGCTTTTTAGAACGCAGCGTTTTGGCAAAAAATATCAGCATCTAAAACGCTGTGTTCTAAAACGCAACAAGCGCATGGATTTTGCTAAATTCTCATAGTCTTTGAGGGGACGCAGAACGCATGCGTTTACGCAGCAGTTTAAAACGCTGCGGAAACGCATGAAAAATGCACACGTGCGCACACAACTTTAGGCCCTGTGCGCACACTACGTTTTTACCCACTTTTTTTGCGTTTTTTCTGCAGAAATGTCTTGAGAAAATGGTTGTAACCTTTCTGCAGACATTCCCCAGCAAAACCTATGGAAAAAAAAAATAGCTGTGCGCACACTGTGTTTATTTCTAAAGAACATTCTTTCTGCAGCATTTCTTGAGAAAAAAAATAAACATGTCACTTCTTTTCTGCAGGTACCTGCGTTTTTTTGCCATAGAGAATGGTAAAAAAAAATGCAGGAACCAACCTGCAGAAAAAACGCATCAAAAATGCATCAAAAACGCGGTAAAAACACATGCGTTATTAGTGCGTTTTTGAACGCAAGTGCGCTAATCTTTCAGACTTTTCTAGTGCGCACAGGGCCTTAAGCTGTTTTGAAGACAAATGGTGGTCACACCAAATATTGATCTGATTTAGATTTCTCTTTTGTTCTTTCACTTTGCTAATTGATAAAAATAAACTATTAACACTTCTAATTTTCATGATTTTTCACTGCCACCATCAAAAGTGATAATGCCATCTGTATGCCACCCTCTACCAAAAAAAAATATGACACCTAATTCCAGTGACTGAGTCTTCTTCTACTCTTTCCTGAAAACATAGGGATCTAACACAGGCAACGCCACCTGCAAAGACTAACGTCTTGTAGGCCATCGGCTTACAGGATAGAGAGCTTCAGGATCCAACTGTATCAGCATAATGTAGATGTGGCGCCCTGGACAAGCCAGGGGCCACAGGTAACAACACCCCCCCCCCCCACCCCCAGCAGTTCACAGCAGTCATCCCCAGTGAGACCTGATTTCTTCCTCGGGTTCAGACAGACACACCAGGTGGGCGGAGTCAGGCAGATGGGCATGCCCACCGAGGAGTTTAGCTGGCCTAAGGCAGGAAACAAGTTCAGACAAGTCCAGTCAGAGGAAGAGAGAGGAGGTCTGCAGAGAGGCAGACGCAGACTGGGGCCTAGGTTGGAGCCTAGGGCCCTCATGCAGCAGTCAAGCAGACGGTAGTGGCCGTCTGCGAGAGCCGGGAAGACAGTCTGGTGGAACCGTAGGTAGCCGGGGCTGGCGGTGGCCCACCGGTACCGAACCGGGGAGCCAGCTGGAAACCGGAGTGCAGGAGGAGCGTACGGAAGGTGCAGGAAAGGACTTACAGTACCAACCTGGGGTCAGGGGAAAAACACTGCAGCCATCTGTGGGACCCGTCCATCCAGCCGTTTGTTTGACCAGAGAGTCTGTGTGAATTACTGGCTGAGTGAGTACCACCGTGCCGGGCAGCACAGCGCTGCCCTCACGACCCTGCACCTCGCCAGGCCCCGTAACCCGCCCCCCGTAAGGAAGCACCCATCCCGTTAGGGAATCTGGGCCCGTTCCTGGACTGGGGTCAAGGGGTGCTGCCCACTTCTTAGGGGCAGCATCAGGGCCAGGGTATTTGGGTGGGTGACTAAAGGACCCGTTCCGTTGCCGTTATTAAAAGTTTTTTATTGCTGTTGCAATGGTTGAAGTGTTATGCCTCCCGTAAGGGAAGTTGTATGGAAAAAAAAAAAATGCATGTGTGAAAATGTTTAAAAAAATGTTTTATTCTTTTTCAGTTCGTGAAAAATAAAACCGGTGATGGACGGGCAGCCCACGGACGGTCTGCATTTTACTAAGGGAGAATGTGGCGCCCCGGACAAGCCAGGGGCCACAGGTAACAACACACACACATCCCACCCCCAGCAGTTCACAGCAGTCATCCCCAGTGAGACCTGATTTCTTCCTCGGGTTCAGACAGACACACCAGGTGGGCGGAGTCAGGCAGATGGGCACGCCCACCGAGGAGTTTAGCTGGCCTGAGGCAGGAAACAAGTTCAGACAAGTCCAGGCAGAGGAAGAGAGAGGAGGTCTGCAGAGAGCCAAACGCAGACTGGGGCCTAGGTTGGAGCCTAGGGCCCTCGTGCAGCAGTCAGGCAGACGGTAGTGGCCGTCTGCGAGAGCCGGGAAGACAGTCTGGTGGAACCGTAGGTAGCCGGGGCTGGCGGTGGCCCACCGGTACTGAACCGGGGAGCCAGCTGGAAACCGAAGCGCAGGAGGAGCGTACGGAAGGTGCAGGATAGGACTTACAGTACCAACCTGGGGTCAGGGGAAAAACACCGTAGCCGTCTGTGGGACCCGTCCATCCAGCCGTTTGTTTGACCAGAGACTCTGTGTGAATTACTGGCTGAGTGAGTACCACCGTGCCGTGCGGCACAGCGCTGCCCCCACGACCCTGCACCTTGCCAGGCCCTGTAACCCGCCTGCCATCCATCCCTATCCCATCACCGGGACCCGGGACAACCAACCCCCTACCCACGGAGGGGAGAACTAACATCCAGGCTGCTCCCTGTCATCGCTCCTGGGATCCCCGTCCAGAGCAGCGGTGGTGTTACCAATCTCACCACAACCGTGGGTGGCGTCACGGACAATATCAAATCCCCACAATCAATACCCCCTTTCACTCACGGGCGAGGAACGCCGCTCGAGTCCCCGGGATCCGGCCCACCGCTCGAGGCACCACCGAGCAGCAGCCGCAGCAGCAGCGGCCGGACCCGAGCAGTGGGAGAGTGCAGCGTCCCTTCCTCCGCCCGCGACATAGATATACACCAGACAAAATTATTGACATAGGTGCTGCTTCTAAAGTTTGGACACTTATAATAATAATATTTATTCATTTATATAGCGCTATTCCACACCACTTTACGTACAATGGCAACACTGTCCCCATTGGGGCTCACAATCTAAGTTCCCTATCAGTCTGTTTTTTTGGAGTGTGGGAGGAAACCGGAGTACCTGGAGGAAACCCACGCAAACACAGGGAGAACATACAAACTTCTTGCAGATGGTGATCTTTGAAACCAAGGACCCCAGCACTGCAAGACTGCAGTGCTAACCATTGAGCAACCATGTCTCCGACACTTGTGCTTCAAGTCTTAATTGAGCCAATGACATGCCCACCAAGGCCGTGCGGCACTCGAAACCGAGCCAGTTCTGTTGGGCGGTCACGGCGGCAGGGCCCGCAATTCCGTGACTCTGGTGGTGTCATTTAAAAAAATGGGGAATAATGATTTGTGACGCCACCTCTGGTCTTCAGCCAGGTATGGCTGACACTGCGGGATGGGACCGCTGGGGCAGATGGTGATGCAGCAAAAATGGTACAGCTTCCCACAGGTGGAGCTGGGCCCCAGGGTAGCCGTATGCAGTTATTAGCCGATGAAGTGTTGAACAGCGCGGGGCTGGCGGTGCAGACAATGATCCCAGGACTCAGCGGGATGCAATCATTAGTTCTTTTACTCACAATTGGAAGTTCCAGGTTATCTCAGCCGACCGGTCAAATACCACCCTTGGAATGCTGAGTGCTGCGGTGACGGGATCCAGCTGATCCCTTGGCAATTTGGAGGCACAGAACCGGTGTCCCTTTCTGTATCCCTTTGCTGGTTGTCTTCCTGCGCTGGCTTCGCCCTCCTGCCTTGCGCCTCACACACAGTGTCCCAAGCCGGTGTCCGTGGGCCTTGCTTGGGAGGCTCTTCTGCCCTTGTTCCCCTGCCCTCTGTGGTCACCTTTTTGGCGTATTTGTGTGTGATTGCAGCTTTGGCATATAAAGATACCTCAGCCTCCGATTTGCTAGCTGAGCCTGGTTGTTCTCCACTAGTCTAGGGGCCGGTTCCCCTTTGCGACCTAGTCCCTCCACACCCGTGCGTCAGATGTGGATGCGAGCCCAAGAGTGGATCTCTCACTGCCCGTGACACCGGGACCCCTTCTTCCTTTCTTTCTTCCTCCTTGTCCTAGGACAAGCTCTACCGGCTCCAGTCCTCAGGACCTCTCTCCTCCTTACACATACGTCGCCTTCACTTTCCATGTTCCAACTCCTTCTACCACACCGTTCTAAGTGTCCATCCACTAACTAACCCCACCTTCAGACTGGCTCCGGGACTGTGCTCTCCCTAAAGAGCAATCTCGCCCTAACCCTGGCCTGAAGTGGTGTAGAGTGTAAGTGTGAACAACAGCCTGTGACCTCCTCCTTACCAGAGAATGGGATACCACACCTCTGGCTGAGGTGCAGTACCTCTGTGGTGACTGGACCCCCAGGGGTGCCACACCAACACAGCTAATGTATATATACAGTATATATATATATATATATATATATATATATATATATATTTATATATTTTTTTTTTAAATAGCCTAAAATTAAAATAAATTCAACAGTGTTACAAATGTAGCAATTATGCAAAGATACGAGTCCACATTATTTTAAAGACTGCAAACAAGACCTGTTTAGTTTGGTCCATCAGTCCTGTGTTTCTTTAAGAACTAAAAGATGGAGAGGATCAGTCCTTTGTTTGTAGTCTATATCTATACTGTAGAGATACATAAATCGGCATTGGAGCTGTAGACATAAAACAATAGGATATTTTTATTTACACTCTTTGCAAAGTTACATAATGTTTCATTTTTTATTCATTGGAGTGATCTATACATGTATAACATACATGTACCTAACATTTCTGAGCTTACATGATGTATATTAGGCAATAAGGTCCTCTATTTTAATATTGGGAAGGAGGTACACCATCATTCGTATACTTTAATTGTGCTTGAATTACATAAATGTAAATCCTAATTAAGGCTTTTTCTTGCTGCAGTTCAGTCATTGGTTTTCTCAGGAATGGTTTCTTTACAATAAATATGTGCCTTAAGTTATCTTGCATTGCCATCTAAACATTATCAAGCTTTCTGCATTTCTCCAGACATGTTTACACAGTACACAGAGGAGTGTCATGCAAGGACAGTAGAAATATCACTTTTGAAAACACTATTTTTTTAATTTTTTTTTATTTTTTAAAAAAGCATCTGTCAACTGAAAATTGGCAACTTTACAGAAAGCAGATAGTTCTTATCTATTACCAGTTAAACACTATAAGTCCCAGAATAAAGGAAAGAAAAAAAGAAAAAAAGAGAGGACAACGGGGCGCCAAAATTAAGTGTAGATGTATGTAAACACAGATTGCAATGTTCGTACGGATTTTACACTCACCGTGCAGATTTCTTCTGTTTTCGCTAGTATGATCCTTGTGGTGGATCAACTCTTTTATTAATCCTCCGGTATGCAGCACGAATCCTCGGGAAAAACAATGAGAGTCCTGAACAGGTGCTGCCACGTGGATAATGGAGTAAATAGAAAATTCCTTTCGGCGCTTCCGGAGGATAAATGGGATATCAGTGCAAGTTTGCAAAAGCTTCAAGAACAAGTGTGGCGCCCCTGAGGCTTCCGTCGCCACAGGTCATTGCACCCCATTTGCGGTGTGATGCCCCATTCTGGGAGAGGAAGAGAGTGAACTCCGGTCCCCTGGTAAATTCACACTACACCCATTGCTAGGGACACAAAGACCAGGGAAAGTGGCAGGCAACCCTCCCATGCTGCATGCTGAGAGGGGCTGTAAGACCCATCCCTGCTCCCATAGGTTACAGCTTAGCAACTGGGGAGGTGGGAGGAGCCACGGACGGTAGACAGAGATAGGGAAGGTCAAGTTTAGTCAGTTCGCTCAGGGAGTGAGAGAGTGAGGAGTGAGCATGTAGTAAGAGGAGGAGAACGAGAGCAAGGAGGGAGGAGGAGGCCTGCTGGAAGCAGGCAAGGAGGAGAAAGAAGAAAAGGAAAGAAAGGGTCGCAGGGCCGCGGGTAGTCCTGTAGGTACCACGAGCAGTCCTTGTTGGGTACCGAAGCCGAGGGCCCAGAGGCGCTACGAGTAGTTGCAGGCTGCGGTGGCCTGGTCCACAGTGACATCGGTGGAGTGATTAGCTGCGACAGGGGACGGTCCCTAGAGACTGGAGGAGTGAAAAGACAATCTCCAAACAGTAAAAACCGAGGCCCAGGGACGTTGCAAGCTCCCAGGGCCAGAACCCAGAGCAGACCTTCAGAAAGGGGGTAATCAGCCGACAGGTGACCCCCCAGCCTGGAGGCTGTAATGGAGGCCAAGCCAGGTCCATCCTAACTAAGGCAAGGCTAGTGAAGACAGCAGAGAAGGAGACACTAAGAGAAGGGCACCGGCTTTCACTCTCAGAATCACCCAGAAACGGCGGAGGTCCCTGACAGTGGTCCCAGCAGTCTGAGGGTCCCTACAGCTGTGACAAGAACTGTGAGTAAAGAACTTGAACTGCACCCTTGGAGTTGCCTCTGTTATTTCATCTGCATAGACACTCACAAGCACCAACTGTGCCCCGGGCATTGCTCCACCTGTGGGGAGCAGTACTACCATTGCTGCCATAACATCATCCCGGAGGCCTCACACAGCAGCGGCGGCTTAATAGCCGCATACCACAGGTGGCGTCACGAACACAACCATTAACAAGTAAGCCACATATCCTACTGACACCCACCAGGGCCACGGAGCCGGGCCCAGCCACCACTGACTACCACCGGACTAGTCCGGCCCGGCACCGGGTGTCCCATAGCCCTGGGGTGGGCGAGTCAACTTTTGGCGTCCCTGAACAGGATTTCGTGCCCGGTCTAACCGGGTACTGTGCGCCTGAAGAACCGTGTGACAGACTGTGTACTTTACTGAGAAACCGCCGCCATTAGCGCTGCTGAGAGCGGGAAGAAGGGGGGCGTGTCAGAAGAAAGGGCGCGAAGAGAAGCCCCGCCCCCTTGTCCAAGAAAAGCGCGCGAAGCGGTGCCCGCCATAGAAGGCGGAGGAAGAAAAGATGGCGCGTGAAGAAGCTAAAAGGATGGACGCCGAGCAACGAGCAGCCAGAGGAGGAGTGGCCGAGCCGGGACACGCACCTCAGAACCGGGTTGTGTCCTGCGTCCTGGAGAGCGGAGAAGATCCAGCAGCCGCTGCAGGGCCGGGTAAAGAGAGTGACACCCCCAGCCGGCGGAGCCCGGATTGCCAGGTGGGGTTCCTGCCCGGTCCTCCTGCAGGCGCGCGTGCCACGACCGCAGCTCCGATACCAGCACCCTGCAGCAAGACAGCGACCACCAGAACACCGGAGATGCAACTGAGGGGTGAGTCATTTAATGCCCCTGCCGGCGCGAGAGCCCCAACCCCCGCTACCATGCCCGCGGTCCCTGGAGGGACGCCCGACACTGCGACGCCGATCCGGGCCGCAGCTACGCCAGGTGCGGCCCGTCAAGATCTCACCGCCGGAGCGACGCCCATCCACACCGCAGCAGCGACTCCAATACAGGCCGCCGCCATGCCAGGCGCGGCCCGCCAAGACCAGCAGACGCAGATTGTGCTGACCGCTGTCTACCTGCTTCCAGGTGGGGAGCCGGAGAAGAATCCCTACATGTAAAGAAGTAAGAAGCAGCTGAACTGTATATAGCCCCTGTCTGCCCCTCATTCTTTTTGAAGAAGTCCCTTGTGTTCTGCCCCTTATTCTTTTCGAAGATGACACCCTTCCTGCTGTACTGCCCCTGATGCTTTTTGAAGACGTCACCCCCCATGTTATGTGCTACCGGGCCACTGAACTGGAATGTGGGCCCCGGTGGAAGTGTATGTGTTATGTCCTACCAGGCCACTGGACTTAGTGGCTGGTATGTTGTTTATGTGTCCTATGTAACCAGGCCATTGGACTTAATGGCTGGTTGATTGTCCCATTATTGTCTGATGGAAAGAAACGAACTGTCGGGCTACTGGACTTGTTGTAGCCGAAAATGTATATAGTTGCACCCGTTGTGCCCCCTACCAGAATTATGGGAGAAGTGCCCAAACTGTGCAATGAACTGAAAGTGCACACATAGTTTCTTTATAAGAAGTTCGCAACGTTTACTGATATGTGCCTCCCATAAAGGGAAGAAATGTTTTATTGTTTTATGTTTTGCATACCAAAAATGTTTTGCAGTTCTCCCACATGTTTTTGTTGTTTTTCAGCCCGAGGACGTGCTGGGATTTGCTGTGGGGGAGTGTGGCGCCCCTGAGGCTTCCGTCGCCACAGGTCATTGCACCCCATTTGCGGTGTGATGCCCCATTCTGGGAGAGGAAGAGAGTGAACTCCGGTCCCCTGGTAAATTCACACTACACCCATTGCTAGGGACACACAGGACCAGGGAAAGTGGCAGGCAACCCTCCCATGCTGCATGCTGAGAGGGGCTGTAAGACCCATCCCTGCTCCCATAGGTTACAGCTTAGCAACTGGGGAGGTGGGAGGAGCCACGGACGGTAGACAGAGATAGGGAAGGTCAAGTTTAGTCAGTTCGCTCAGGGAGTGAGAGAGTGAGGAGTGAGCATGTAGTAAGAGGAGGAGAACGAGAGCAAGGAGGGAGGAGGAGGCCTGCTGGAAGCAGGCAAGGAGGAGAAAGAAGAAAAGGAAAGAAAGGGTCGCAGGGCCGCGGGTAGTCCTGTAGGTACCACGAGCAGTCCTTGTTGGGTACCGAAGCCGAGGGCCCAGAGGCGCTACGAGTAGTTGCAGGCTGCGGTGGCCTGGTCCACAGTGACATCGGTGGAGTGATTAGCTGCGACAGGGGACGGTCCCTAGAGACTGGAGGAGTGAGAAGACAATCTCCAAACAGTAAAAACCGAGGCCCAGGGACATTGCAAGCTCCCAGGGCCAGAACCCAGAGCAGACCTTCAGAAAGGGGGTAATCAGCCGACAGGTGACCCCCCAGCCTGAAGGCTGTAATGGAGGCCAAGCCAGGTCCATCCTAACTAAGGCAAGGCTAGTGAAGACAGCAGAGAAGGAGACACTAAGAGAAGGGTACCGGCTTTCACTCTCAGAATCACCCAGAAACGGCGGAGGTCCCTGACAGTGGTCCCAGCAGTCTGAGGGTCCCTACAGCTGTGACAAGAACTGTGAGTAAAGAACTTGAACTGCACCCTTGGAGTTGCCTCTGTTATTTCATCTGCATAGACACTCACAAGCACCAACTGTGCCCCGGGCATTGCTCCACCTGTGGGGAGCAGTACTACCATTGCTGCCATAACATCATCCCAGAGGCCTCACACAGCAGCGGCGGCTTAATAGCCGCATACCACAGGTGGCGTCACGAACACAACCATTAACAAGTAAGCCACATATTCTACTGACACCCACCAGGGCCACGGAGCCGGGCCCAGCCACCACTGACTACCACCGGACTAGTCCGGCCCGGCACCGGGTGTCCCATAGCCCTGGGGTGGGCGAGTCACAAGGGTTTATTAATAGGTTCAATAAAAAACGGACAATTACAGACAACGCGTTTCAGCTAACAAAAGCCTTCATCAGGAAGAGTCTACCTGATGAAGGCTTTTGTTAGCTGAAACGCGTTGTCCGTAATTGTCCGTTTTTTATTGAACCTATTAATAAACCCTTGTTCTTGAAGTTTTGCAAACTTGCACTGATATCCCATTTATCCTCCGGAAGCGCCGAAAGGAATTTTCTATTTACTCCACTATAAGTCCCAGAGAGGGGTCTTTTAACATTTCTACCATTGGAACCCTACGAAGATCGAAATTTCTGGGACTTCTAGTGTTAAGTTCTTATTCATGATCCCTTTATATATATGTTTTTGGAAAGATATACATTCTATGTTTAGCAAAATATTCAAAAATATATTCCATAAAATAAAATTCAGGTCTTTCTATTCTATTGATTACTTGATATGTGGTGGATTGGTGA
The DNA here is from genome assembly GCF_048569485.1 of Anomaloglossus baeobatrachus. Lineage (NCBI taxonomy): Eukaryota > Metazoa > Chordata > Amphibia > Anura > Aromobatidae > Anomaloglossus > Anomaloglossus baeobatrachus. The sequence continues at coordinate 192,638,257 of NC_134354.1, read as the reverse complement.
AATATTATTAAAAAGTAACTGCAAGCCAGAATTACATGTTTTATGTACATCCAATTAGTCCATGAAGTCAGTAAAAGGATTTTTTCATAAAATTGTTCTCTCTTTATATGCCTAATTAAGGGGACATGTGGATATTTGCGATATTCATCTGTTTCCCAGATTATTTGGACGGCCAAGGTATAATTCGTCTTTTCCAACATTGGAGCATGTATAGATGTTCTTGCCTTCAGTTGAGTTGCCATTGCCGGTGGGATGACCTGCTGTTCACAGTGCCAGCTTCTGATTTAAAAAGAGTTGTCTACATAAGAAAACACCTTTATGTTTAATCACGTTTTATTGAGTGAAACTTTTTCAATTATAACAGTAAAGAAATAACAGAGATAAGAAGAAAGAATATGAAGTCAGTAAGGGCTTATCCAAGTCACAAACATAGAAAATTGTCATTGAGACTCTTGTGGAACAATAAAGTGTTTCTATTTACATTAAAACATGTATTCCATTATATTTAATTCCGTAGAAAAATAAGAAAAGAGCCCAAAAAACATGACTGAGCGTTCCATAATTATATATCTCGAAACAACAGAATCAAATAAGAAATAAAGAAGTACACGAACTGATACTGTTTTTCATAACCAAATTAGATCAATATACTTACAGTGGAGTGTAAAAGTTTGGACACCCCTGGTCAAAATGACGGTTCTTGTGAACAGTTAACCAAGTTGAAAATGAAATGATCTCTAAAAGGCATAAACTTAAAGATTACACATTTTCTTTGTATTTTATTCCACCCCCCAAAAAAAATAAATATATATATATATTTTCTTCATTTACATTTTAAAATTAACAAAAAAGGAAAATTGGCCAGTGCAAAGGTTTTGGCACCCTGCATTGATTACTACCTAGTAGCACCTTCTTTGGCAAGTATCACAGTTTGTAAATGTTTTTGTAGCCAGCCAAGAGTCTTTCGGATCTTGAGAGATTTTCATCCATTCTTCCTTGGAAAAGTCTTCCAGTTCTGTAAGATTCCTGGGTCATCTTGCATGCACTGCTCTTTTGAGGTCTAGCCACAGTTTCAATGATATTCACATCAGGGGACTATGAGCACCATTATACAACCTTCAGCTTGGGCCTTTTGAGGTAGTCTATTGTAGATTTTGATGTGTGACGTTTAGGATCATTATCCATTTATAGAAGCCATCCTCTTTTCAAGTGCAGCTTTTGTACAGATGTTGTTATGTTTGCATCAAGAATTTGTTGAAATTTCATTTTAAATACTTATGCCCCAAGAAAATTCATTGAAACCATTCTTCCCTCTACTCAAGAAATGTTCTCTGTTTCATTGGCTGCAACACAACCACAAAGCATGATTAATCCTCCCCCATGCTTATTGAATTGGAGAGATATTCTTTTCCTGAAATCCCGTGCCCTTTTTTCTCCACATCTACATTTGATCATTGTGGCCAAAGAGTTCTATTTGATAATTTTGTGCGGCTCCCAAATTATGATAGAAATTTCCAAAAGGCCCCCGGCAGAAAAAAGGTTCCCCACTCCTGGTGTACGTTTAAAATACGATCATATTAAACAACCTTTACATCAAGGATGGGGAACCTGTGGCCTGCAGGCTATTTGTGGGCCACAATGACTTTTTCTGTGGCTGTATTCCCAGGGACCACAGTGCTCAGGTGGCAGCCTCGCATTTGCCGGCTGCTGGCCCTTTGAATCCCAATGCGTGATGCGAGGATGCACACGCACCCAGCATGCGCATACTATGAGGTCCTCACTGTGGCCTGTGCCAGCATGCTCAGTGATTACCTTGTGGGCATGGTAAGCAGTGCGAGATGCCACAGAAGAAGAGTAGCAGCCGTTTTATTGGCCTCCCTGCTGTACACATCTCCTGGACCTGTGCTGTGTGACTCCTCCCCAGTAGTGTAAGTCCGCAACCCAGTGCTGTGTACCCCCTAGTACTTTGTGTACCCCCTAGTACTGTGTGAACCCCCAGTGCTGTGTGCCCCTAAGTGCTGTGTACCCCCTCAGTGCTGTGTAACCCCCACTGCTGTCTGTGCCCCCTAGTGCTGTCTGTGTACCCCCGGTGATGTCTATGCTACCGACTGCTGTCCTTGCACCCCAGTTTTGTATGTTCCACCCTGGTGATGTTTATGCTCCCCAGTGCTATGTACCCCCCAGTGCTGTGTACTCGTCACTGTTGTCCATGCCCCCCAGTGCTGTCCGTGCCCCCCTGGTGATGTCTATGCTCCTCCAGTCCTGTCCGTGCTGCCACCTACTGCTGTCCCTGCTGCCACCTAGTTCTGTCCATGCTGAACCTAGTGATGCCCGTGCCACCACCAGTGGTGTCTGTGCCACCACCAGTGCTGTCTGTGCCGCCACCAGTGCTGTCCATGCCCCCTAGTGCTGACCGTGTCCCCTAGTGCTGTACCAGTCCAGTCTGTTGCCCCCACTGCAGTCCATGCTGTCCACTGCTGTCCGTGCCACCACCAGTGCTGTCCATGCCTACAGTGCTGTCTTTGCTCTCCCAGTGATGTTTGTGCACCAGTATCTCCTGTGATGTATACACCTCAGCATCTCCTGTAATGTAAATTCCCCAGCACCTCTTGTGATGTATATGCTCCCAGCCCCTCCTGTGATGTATATGCCCCAGCATCTCCTGTGGTGTATATGCCCCAGCTTTTGATGTGATGTATATTCCCCAGCCTCTCCTGTGATGTATATGCCCCAGCATCTCCTGTAATGAATATGCCCCAGCCTCTCCTGTGATGTATACTGTATGCCCCAACTGGGGTGTATACTCCCCAGTCTTTCCTGTGATGTATATGCCCCTAGTCACTCCTGTGATGTATATGCCCCAGTGTCTGTTGTGATGTATATGCACCAGCCCTCCTGTAATGTATATTCCCCAGCCCCTACAGTAATGAACATGTCCCAGCCTCTCCTGTGATGTATATGCCCCAGCCTCTCCTGTGATGTATATGCCCCAGCTTTTGATGTGATGTATATTCCCCAGCCTCTCCTGTGATGTATATGCCCCAGCATCTCCTGTAATGAATATGCCCCAGCCTCTCCTGTGATGTATACTGTATGCCCCAACCCCTCCTGTGGTATGTGTACTCCCAACGTCTCCTGTAATTTATGCGCTCCATCATCTCCTGTGATGTGAAAAGTGTCTCCTGTAATGTCTATGCCCCTAGCCTCTCCAGACTGAGACAAACCTGAAAAAGCTGTTGTGAGAAACAACATGATCAATATCACCTAATATCACAGCCGCACCAAAGAGAAGCAGGTCCAGCCATCACAGAAGGGGTGAGTTAATTAATTGTTTGACTAAATATAGCAGGGTCATTTTCACATTGATAATTTTGTGCGGCCCTGAAGGTTGGTAGAAAATTAAATGGCCCCCCGGCAGTAAAAAGGTTCCCCACCCCGGTTGTAGGCCATAGGCTTACAGGATGGAGAGCTCCAGGATCCAACTTTATAAGAATCATGTAGATAGACCCCAGACAAAAATATTGACATGCAGTAGGTGCTGCTTGTAAAGTTGGATACTTTTGCATCAATTTTTTTATTGAGCCAACACAACTAAGATAAAAACACATTTTTAAAATAGTGTAAAATTAAAATAAATTCAACTGTTTTGTAGCAGTTATGCAAAGATACGAGCCTCATTATTACAGACTGCAAACAAGACCTCTATTTAGTTTTGTCATGCAGTCTTGTGCTTCTTTAAGAACTAAAAGATGGAGAGGATTAGGCTACAGAGAGAGTTTGTTTGTAGTCTATATCTGTACTGTATAGATATATACAGTGGGTACGGAAAGTATTCAGACCATTTTAAATTGTTCACTCTTTGTTTCATTGCAGCCATTTGGTATATTCAAAGTTCATTTTTTTCTCATTAATGTACACTCTGCACCCCATCTTGACAGAAAAAAAACAGAAATGTAGAAATGTTTGCAAGTTTATTAAACAAGAAAAACTGAAATATCATATTTTCATAGTCAGACCCTTTGCTCAGTATTGAGTAGAAGCACCCTTTTGAGCTAGTACAGCCATGAATCTTCTTATGAATGATGCAACAAGTTTTTCCACACCTGGATTTAGGGTTCCTCTGCCATTCTACCTTGTAGATTCTCTCCAGTTCTGTCAGGTTGGATGGTGAACGTTGGTGGACAGACATTTTCAGGTCTCTCCAGAGATGCTCAATTGGGTTTAGGTCAGGGATCTGGCTGGGCCAGTCAAAAATGGTCACACTGTTGAGGAGGGCCTTTCCATCAAATACTTAATTAAACTCTTGACAGGGGATTGTGGGAAGTTTGTCGATTTGCATTACATAATTCAGTTTTTAAGATCATACATATGACACAGAGCTAAAGATGGCTGCCATTGCCTGTTCTCCACACCTTGCCTGGAATGCAAGGAATGCCCAGATGTAAGAAGACCTCCATATAAGGAAAAGACCCACTGGCCAACCTAGAGGACCAACCAACAGATGATGACCCGCCCATCAGCATCAACACGGATCTGCTCATTGGCTAACCCATGAACTGTCCCACTAAATGAGCATATCTGAACTTGTGTATGCCCCTAGCCTATATAAGAGATCGCATGTTTTTTCTTTGTTCTGTGCCATCTTTACCATGATCAAGAAGAGATTTCACATCCGATTGTGTCTGACGTGATTTCTTTATGCATGCACTTGATCTACACCAATTAGAACCAGGAGCAGGCAACGAGTGAACCAGAGTTAAGAGTTCACTCTAACAACAGAGTTGTTCTGAAGCTACTCCTTTGTTATTTTAGCTATGTGCTTAGAGTCATTGTCTTGTTGGAAGGTAAACCTTTGGCCAAGTCTGAGGTCCAGAGCACTCTGGAAGAGGTTTTCTTCTAGGATATCTCTGTACTTGGCTGCATTCATCTTTCCTTCAATTGCAACCAGTCGCCCTGTCCCTGCAGCTGAAAAAACCCATAGCATGATGCTGCCACCACCATGTTTCACTGTTGGGATTGTATTGGGCAGGTGATGAGCAGTGATTGGTTTTCTCCACAAATACCACTTAGAATTATTACCAAAATGTTCTATTTCCGTCTCATCAGAACAGAGAATCTTATTTCTCATAGTCTGGGAATCCTTCATGTGTTTTTTTGCAAACTCTATGCAGGCTTTCATATGTCTTGCACTGAGGAGAGGCTTCCATCAGGCCACTCTGCCATAAAGGCACCACTGGTGGAGGGCTGCGGTGATAGTTGACTTTGTGGAACTTTCTCCCATATCCCTACTGCATCTCTGGAGCTCAGCAACAGTGATCTTGGGGTTCTTCTTTACCTCTCTCACCAAGGCTCTTCTCCCACAATTGCTCAGTTTGGCTGGACGGCCCAGTCTAGGACGTGTTCTGGTGGTCCCAAACTTCTTCCACTTAAGGATTATGGAGGCCACTGTGCTCTTAGGAAACTTGAGTACTGCAGAAATTATTTTCTAATCTTGGCCAGATCTGTGTCTTGCCACAATTCTGTCCCTGAGTTCCTTGGGCAGTTCCTTTGACCTCATGATTCTAATTCGGTCTGACATGCACAGTGAAATGTGAGATCTTATATAGACAGATGTGTGCCTTTCCAAATCAAGTCCTATCAGTTTAATTAAACACAGCTGGACTCCAATGAAGGAGTAGAACCATCTAAAGGAGGATAACAAGAAAATGGACAGCATGTGACTTAAATATAAATGTTTGAGCAAAGGGTCTGAATACTTACCACCATGTGATATTTAAGTTTTTATTCTTTAATAAATTTGCAAAAATTTCTATATTTCTCTTTTTTTTTTTTTACAAGATGGGGTAGAGAGTGTACATTAATGAGAAAAAAGGAACTTTTTTGAATTTACCAAATGGCTGCAATGAAACAAAGAGTGAAAAATGTAAAGGGGTCTGAATACTTTCCGTACCCACTGTAAATCGACATTGGAGCTGTAGACATAAAACAATAGGATATTATTAATTTACACTCATTGCAAAGTTGCATAATGTGTAATTTTTTATTCATTGGAGTGATCTAAACATGTATAACATACATGTACCTAACATTACAGTGCTTACATGATATATATTAGGCAATAAGGTCCTCTATTTTTAATATTGGGAAAGAGATACACCATCCTTTGTATATTTTAATTGTACTTGAATTACATAAATGTAAATCCTAATTAGGGCTTTTTCTTGCTGCAGTTCAGTCATTGGTTTTCTCAGGGATAGTTTCTTTACAATGAATATGTGCCTTAAGTTATCTTGCATTGCCATCTAAACATTATCAAGCTTTCTGCATTTCTCCAGACATGTTTACACAGTACACAGAGGAGTGTCATGCAAGGACAGTAGAAATATCACTTTTAAAAAACACTATCTTTTTTTTTTTTTTTTTAAAGCATCTAAGTCAACTAAAAATTGCCAACTTTACAGAAAGCAGATAGTTCTTATCTATTACCAGGTTAGTTCTTATTCATGATCACTTCATATATACATTTTTGGAAAGCTATACATTCTATGTTTAAAATATTCAAAAATATATTCCATAAAATAAAATTCAGGTGTTTCTATTCTCTTGGATACTTGATATGTGGTGGATTGGTGAAATATTATTAATTACTTACAGCAACAAGAAGGTAGCAGTTTTAACCTGCCCAGGCCAAAGGATCTAATGCAGTGACAGGATGCTGCAAAGCCCCCCAATAAAGATGGAGGCAACACAGGTGCAAAACACTAATGAAGCAACCACTCACACAGTGCCACTCCATGGAGGAGGTGGTTGCTTGGTGATAAAATTGCACAAAAATGGCTTTTATAGGGCACCGTTCACACATGTAGCTGCATAGTGTCTGGCTTACAGCCTATTAGTGACACCCATATTATTAGACTAGACGGACTGCCCAGCACTATATAAGTGCCCCACACGGAATGGACACCCCAGTTTACAAGGTCTACATTAAAGGGCTTGGCTGCATCCTGTATCAAAATATAATGTACAGAAAAATATATAGAAAATATATATGAGGTATTGGAGAAAATGTTTCAATTTCATCAGTAAAGAAATAACAGCGATAAAAGGAAAGAATGTGAAGCCAGTCAGGGCCCATCCAAGTCACATACATAGAACATTGTCATTGAGGCTCTTATGGAACAATAAAGTGTTTCTGTTTATATTGTTACATGTATTTCACTGTATTTAAAGGGAACCTGTCACCGGATGTTTATAATACTGACCTAACGGTCGGTGCGGAGCAGACTGGTCGGATGGCCGTCTCTTTTCTCCGGGTCGGCGCCTCCTCTTTCGGCCATCTTTGTCCTCCTTCTGAAGCTAGTGTGGATGACGCGTTCTACGTCATCTACACTAGCTGACATTGAGGTCCCCCGCAGGCGTTTTTTCTTTTTTTTTAATTATTTCATGAAATTCATAAAATAATTAAAAAAGGGGCTTCCCTATATTTTTGGTTCCCAGCCAGGTACAAATAGGCAGCTGGGGGTTGAGGGCAGCCTGTACCTGCCTGCTGTACCTGGCTAGCATGCAAAAATATGGCGAAGCCCACGTGATTTTTTTTTTTTTTTTTAGAAAAAGGGCTTCCCTGGATTTTCCATTGCCAGGGAAGGTAACACCAAGCAGTTGGGGTTAGCAGCCAGTAGCTGCTTGGATTACCCTTAGCAACAATTTACATTTTACTCAAAAATATACCTATAGGGGAAAAAAACAGAAAAACTGAAAATTTTGCAGTGGTCTCTTAATTTTTGCCAAAGCTGTATATGTATGTATATAGTTGTATAAAAATAAATAATAAAAAAAATGACGTAGCGCTCCACGGTATTTTTGATTCTCAGCGCAGATAAAGCAGATGGCTACGGGCTGCCACCTGCACTCCCATGTGCCTGATTTACCTAACAAAATACAGGTAAGCCCATTCATTTTTTTTAATTATTCAAAAAAATAATTTAAAAAAAATGCGTGGGCTCCTGCCGTATTTTGATCGCCAGTCAGGTAAAGACAGGCAGCTGGGGGCTGGGATTCTCCGCAGCCTGCAGCCTCCCCTGGAAATGGCCCCATTTCCAGGTGCTTTACCTGGCTCATCCAGCGGCCCTGAAGCCGGATGGCATGTTGGGTAATAAAGGGATTAATACAAGCTTTTGTATTCTCAGCTGGTACTAAGCCCGAAATTCATGGTATCACGCCAAATTAGACATGACCATCATGAATTTCTAGTAAACAGTAAAAAAAAAACACAACACAGAGGAAAAAAATGTTTATTAGAAATAAAACAAAAAAAATTGAGACTCCATGTTTATTATAAAAAACTCCTTATTCCGACGTAATCCACAAGGACAACAATGTAAACTCTGCTTCATCACTGTGCACAGACAGTGTCTATACAGAGTGAGAAGCAAAGAGACCCATATCAGCTCTGCTACATCGCTCTCTACAGAGCGATGAAGCAAGCTGACAGTAAGGGTATGATTGCACGTACGTCTCGCATTGCATCACCCCACTCTCAGTACAGGAGTGCATCAGCTGTGGAAATAAACGCAGCTGACCCACTGCTGTCAGGAAATTGTGCGCCGTGATGCGATGACACTCGCATCATGGCGCACCAGGACCTTTGATTACATCATACTCACGTGACCAGTCTGTAGCCAATGAGATATACAACATTCAAACGTGACTGGTCACATGGCTATGACGTTACAGAAGGTCTTATCGTCAGCGGTGGTTACCGGGAGGGCACAGTGATGATCGGACGCGGAAGCAGTGGCAGGAGACAGAGTTCTGCAGGATGCATCTCGTATGATCATAATGTATTTTAATAATGTGCTTTTTATTTTACAGCCCCTGGACCCAAACTGGACCTGAACTGTAACACAAGCTTCCCAGGAAAGCTCGTGTTCTGGGTCGTGTGCACGAACACCATGTGTTCGGTACGAATCCCGAACTTTACAGTTCGGGTTCGCCCATCCCTACTGATAAATATTCCATATGTCATATGTGTGCAAACTCTTGTTGCCACTCCATTAATTACGGAACTCCTGTTGAACGCCAATATCTAAGCATCACTGAGTGGGCCTCAGTTAGACAAAATCGAAAAAAGCTTTGTTTTTGAGCTCCAATAGAACCTGGAAGCATAGACAAGAGAGCTATCTGGGGGCAGGGGTCAGTCATATCTCTAACAAGCTTATGGTATCCACAAAGAACACTCCCTCCCAAAAGTGTTTTATTTTATTATGCCGCCCCCGTGCCAGCAGCCACCGCTGCTCGGATCCGGACCTCCTAAAGGGGGTGGCTCGAGGGTCTCCAGACCCGGGGGTCTCACGGACACACAGAATAAAAGGGGGACGTAGATGTACGGGCTAGGCCGTATTAAGTCCGTGACGCTACCCACAGTGTGTGGTGAGGTGGGACACCACCGCTGCTGTTATGGGACTGCCGGGGGAGATGTAGTGGCAGCTGGATGTTAACCCCTCCGTGGGAAGGGATGGTTGCCCCGGTACCCAGTGTCTTTGTGCAGGGTATAGCGATGGCAAGGGCTGGCGTGCCTGAGCAAGCAGGGGGATGTTTGGTTACTCACACTAAATGAATCACACGAGTCTTTTGGTAAACCAAGGTGCTGGTGGCCGGCCGCCATGGCCGATTGCATTCGGGTCCCCCACCCAGTCTGGTGGTCACTGTCCTTTTCCTCTGCACTGACTTTGTGTATGGTTGACTGCCTGGTCTGGAACTCAGGAGTCCGCTCCCGGCTGGATGTGGCCTAAGGAGCCGTGCCCGCAGACGCTGACCCGTGGGATCTATGGGCCCTGGCGGTGGCCTCCTATCCCTGTCGGTGGGCTCTTGTCTTCTATTTGGGTGGGACAGGACCTATAATCCTGGCCTCAATCAGTTAATTAACCAAGCTGCTGGTTTCCGGTCCTGGCTTTAGGGTCCGAGTAACCCCTTTTTGTGCTACGGTTTCCGGGTCAGTTCCCCGTGTCGGTACTGGCGGGCTACAACCCTGTCCTGGTCCACCTCGGTTCTGCCGAGCCGTCTTCCCATTTCCTGCTGACGGAGACCACCGTCTGCTACCTAGCCAAAGACACCAGGGCTCCTACCCTGGCACCGTTCAACTTGAACCTTCGCTGCTGTGACTACACCTAGATCCAGCCCACACTCCTCTCAACTTGAACTCCAAACTTAATCTGTTTGTTTTCCCGCCCTGGGCTGTCTAGACCCCTCGGTGGGCGTGTCCAACCGCCTGGTCCCGCCCACTGGTGTGTCTATCTTTCCCTGAGGGGGGGTGACTAGGATTTCAGGTCGGCTGTGTGTTTCCTAAGTGAGGGAAGGGTGTTATGCGGGGGCCTACCTGTGACTACCTGGTTTTGCCAGGGCGTCACATTATCACAGTCCCACCATATGTGTAGTACTGTACCTCTCTCCGTTCCACAGAGCCAACATGAATCTGACAGACACGGGAAAATCGTAGTAAATTTTAAAGCATACTGGTACCACCTTGAAAGAATCATATATTTTTTTTTCTTTTTCATAACCAGTCATTGACAGTTTGTGGTTAAACAGATATGCCTTTTGTGTAATGTATCCTCTTCTGAATAGGTAGTGCCCAATCAGTGTCAGTCTGGCCCACAAGACACCAGACAATGCTCCTCTGTGAGCCCCCGAGATGGACGTTGAGGGGGCCCATTGGTACCTGTCGCTAGGTCGTTAACATGCCCACCAGCCTATAGGCCAGGAACAGACATCAGTGCACGGCACATAGCAGTGACATCATTGCCATTCACCAAGCTCTGTCGTCAGCCACTGGCCTCTGATATGTCGGAGGCCATTTTAACAATTGCGCAAAAGAGCAAAAGAAAGCTGCTTGGGAAAGGGTCCAAGGTGAGCATGTGTTGTTTTTATCATCTGTGTTTTTTTCTACATTTGATGGTATATAGGAGTATATGTGAGGGCGCATATTGTCTAAAGGGGACTATCTAAGGGCTTATGATGTTTGTAGGGTGCTATGTGGTGGTACTATCTATATGGGACTATGTCTGGGCTTATACTATATATAGTGGGACTAATGTGTGGGCTGATTCTGTATATAGCGGGGTTATGTGTTGGCTCATGCTGTATATACAGGGATATGTGGTGGGCTATTACTGCATATAGTGGGGCTGTGTGGGGGCTGTGTGGAGGCTCATGTTGTATATAGGGAGGCCATCTGTGGGCTCATTCTGTATATAAGGGACTATGTGAGGGCTCATCCTGTATATAATGAGGCTATGTGTGGACTCATATTGTATATAGTATGGCTATATGGAGCCTCACACTGTTTATCGGGGGCTATGTGTGGGTTCATACTTCATATAGGAGGCGGTGTGATGGTTAATCCTGTTTTTAGGCGACTACACTTGCCTTGAGCAATGTCGCATCCACTAGTCGGGTTCTGGCCTGGAGTATGCATATCACGTACTTGGCTGCTGTTCCCAGCCCTGACACTGATGAATCCTCACAGCACACAGTGCATTTGCTGGGAGGATTGACAAGTCTGCAGTCACATAGAGTGGCACACAGAGTGACTGCAGAGTATTCAATATAGACCGACAACTCCATTAATATTATTACAAGATAGGGGACATTATTATAAACAAGAGCCCCTGCTGAAGAACATACATTATTAGTTTATGGTGGCATTTGGGGGACAAAATTACTGTAGGGGCCAAATAGGAAACATTATTTCTAGGGATGATCGAATACCAAAATATCCTCTTCGATGAATATCCGACGAATAGGTCGGCACTATTCGACTATTCGCAAATATTCGATGCACAATGTAAGTCTATGGGAAACTGAAATAATTTCACGTTGGACCTAACAGCGAGCTGTGGTGACTGAGGAAAAGGCTGAAATGGATGGGAAAAGGCAGAAACAGTATGGGCACAGCCTGTAGACGGTCCCTGACCGCATTTCTGGTGTCTTTGAATAATGTGCTCAGAGCAGCATGCGGCGTTTACATAGTCACCAGAACAGCTCTCAAACCAAATTAATTGCTTTTTTGACAAACAGAAAGCAGGTTTTTCGGTCTCTCGCTCTCCCCCCCCTCT